>NC_056738.1:240301860-240396860 GCF_019279795.1 Protopterus annectens
CTTAGCTTTCTTACAGCAGAGTGCACTGTTGTTGCATTTTTGCAGTTCAATATCCAATGCAGTATTTTCACATTTAAGAGAACAAGTCTGTGTCTAACATTAGTATTTACAAACAACATTATTATCTACAAAATTCTATCTGGCTAGGCTGGCAGCCATCACCTATCTTCACAGTAACTACTCCCAATGTGCCATGACATGTGCTGAGCAAACTTTGATGTTTTAATTATAATAGCTGATGGTGTATATTTTTACACATTTTAAGCTAATCACAGAAAATGTTGGGTTGTTCTAATTTATGATGCTGATGTTTTGACATTTAAATTAGTTTAACATTGCAGACTGTATGAATAATTATTTTAACATGCTGCATTGTTTTAAAATACTTCTCAAATGTGTGATTAACTTTGGATCTTAGATGAGAGCACTTACACACAGGAGGTCTTGTCCAATAAAGTCTGGATCTTAAATGAACACAGTAACACAGTGTTTCTTGGAAAAAAGAGCTCAAAATAAAGAATGCACTAAATGTCAACATACTCCTGCCCAAACACAATAAACCAGACCACTAGCCATTGCAGACAGTTTAATAAACTCATATGGTTTCAATAAGCATATAGAAAACATCACACAAAAATGTTCAACATATTCAAGCAAGAAAAAAAGCATCAATAAACTTTATTACTATGGCAGTGTTAACCACTTACAAATAGAACTACTAAAGCAACAGTGAACCAATCACTCACTGGTTATCGCCATGAAGCAGCATAGCAATCTTCACTCCAATATTATATATACATAGTCTACATAAGGAAAGAAAAGTGGAAAAAGAGGGGTTCCCTTTAACAAAGCAAACCCTCCTTATACCACTCAACAGCCAGCAAAATTTCAGACTGTTTCCTTCTTTCACCAATTGACTTCTAAACTAAAATCCCACAACTTAAGTCTTACAATAATAATCATTCACATTAAACATGTCCAATCATGTATCACATAAATAAATACAGTCATCTCTGAACCAGTACAAACCCTTATCAAGAAATTCCTCATGACCTAACACTACACAATCTAACAATGCAGAAGTTGTAAAAACTCTGTGATTTACAAAATGCCTCACCATTTCTATACCTTTAAAACTCACAGCCTTCTCCATTTTAGTCCAGAAATTATCTCAGACAACACCAATCAAGTTTGAAGTACTTTCTGTTTCAAAAATACAAGATCCCTTACAACCTTTTTGTGTATAACCACTACACTAAACTTGCTTAACAGTAATGTTTTTTCCACACATTCTGAATATTAGTTACCGTTAGCCATTTTCAGTATTTTTTTACAGATCTGTAGTCACTGTTCTATATATATATATATATATATATATATATATATATATATATACACACACACACATATATATATATATATATATATATATATATATATATATATATATATACACACACACACACACACACACATATATATATATATATATATATATATATATATATATATATATAGATACATGCTTGCAATTTCTATACTTGGCATGACAAAGTCTCACTTCTTCTCTGCTACTTTGCAGCAACATAGTAGTGAGAGTGAATAAAATACTATGTAAATCTTAATAACTGTTAATTGAAACAAATATCCCCAAGGATTCAGAAATATGTTTTTGTATTGCAGTAGCCAATTTTGCCTGAAGACTGACCATACTCTGCACAGGGGTGATTTAGAGGCACACTTAGTGCAGTATTGGGAGGTCAGGCAAAGCTGTAGCATACATACTATGCAAATGATAGCATACTGATGGGGAAGTGAGCAACATTATTAAAATGAGGCAATGACAGATGCAAATGAGAGTAAACAAAATGGTGATATAATTCAGAAATGTATACAAACTGTCTAATGAGAAGCTATAGCAAGAGTTGTTTACTGTAGAATAATCATGGAGTTATAGGACAGAGATCATGAAAACATTTACAGGACAGCTGCCTCATCAGTAAATATACTTATGCGAGAGGCTGTTGCCGATGCCCATATTCAGGGTGGTGCATGTCATCACCCTCATTACCACTGAGTCATCTCTCCTTGCCTAACGTACAATGCCCTCCCCAGTAGTGGACCTGTACTGGCTGGATAGAGGTACCATACAGATGGTGCATAAGATGTGACTCCTGCATATGCAGACTCATTGGGCTTGTGTGGCATGTCACATACCCATCCCTCTGGACATTAAGGTATGAGTGATGTTAAGAATGCCAGCTAGACTGACCATTCATTTGCCAATGGGGGACATGGTAGGCATAAGCATAGATTATTCTCAATCATTTCTTTGATGCCATGCTAATACATGTGGTGGAACAGGAGCTATTCAATTGTTCAAATGTTCATAATATCAAAACATTCATTGGTTGAAAGTTTGGAAAACCAAAGTGGCTTTTTTGCTGGTCGCTGGTATTTTTGGGGATTGGAAGCTTTCCCTTTCTCCAATATAGTGTGATTTTAGAGTTGGTGTATATAATTTGTAATGGGTATGGGACTGTATAGATTTGATATCTTGTATTTTGAACCTTTGGGAGCTATAGGGTCCAGATCTCAGCCTAGTGGGCAAGCTAAAATCTCCAGCACGCTCTCTGTCCAACTACTGCTTCATGTCCCTGCCCAAGTAGCTGACACTCACACACTTTGAGATAAGTGTTTTATACAACGACACAGACACCCCCGGGGAAGGCTTGCACAGCTTCTCCAGCTGTGCCCCTTTTCCCCAGCCTATATGGTAGTACCAGCTGCCACCACCCAATAATATCAGCTACTCAAAGGCCCTTCTGAAAAGGTGTCCAATTATTACTGCACAGTATTATTATCCAAATGGTAAGTGTGACTGAACAGTCAAGTCTTATTAGAGTGACTTGGCACACTATCACTATATACATGCAATGTACTCTAGAGCTTAAATTAACTTTACATAAAACAGCCACAGTTGAAAGGTTTAAAAATATTCAATAATAAATAATAAAAACACAAGACAATACTTCTTACTACACAGTGCTAGTCAAGAATTCAGAGATCACAGAGCAATACTTAAAATAATACAGTAGCAAAAGTTCTGGCATTACAGAAAAACAAACTATTTTAATCTTCTAATGTCCTTACTATATCTAAGAGAAAACACAGTTCTAAATAATATACATATAGAACAGGCAGAGTGGTGAGTTGAATGTCCTCAAGACAAATGCTCTGAGCTCTCTGATTCTCTCTCTCTAAATTGATAACATAGAGCTGCTTCACATGACATCATTCTTCACACTTCTCTCGTGTTCCCAGGTGAACAGAAACTACATTTACATTCTTTACATCTGGTCAGAAACCAGAGCAATAAAGGACATTTATGCATGCAAATTCTAGCTATTAACTCTGGTGTTAAAAAAAATAGACAGGATGCCTCCCTCTAGACATATCAGCTCCAAATTTTGACATCAAAGACAGTCATAAAATACTTGACTTAGTTTTCTTACAGCAGAGTGCACTGTTGTTGCATTTTTGCAGTTCAATATCCAATGCAGTATTTTCACATTTAAGAGAACAAGTCTGTGTCTAACATTAGTATTTACAAACAACATTATTATCTACAAAATTCTATCTGGCTAGGCTGGCAGCCATCACCTATCTTCACAGTAACTACTCCCAATGTGCCATGACATGTGCTGAGCAAACTTTGATGTTTTAATTATAATAGCTGATGGTGTATATTTTTACACATTTTAAGCTAATCACAGAAAATGTTGGGTTGTTCTAATTTATGATGTTGATGTTTTGACATTTAAATTAGTTTAACATTGCAGACTGTATGAATAATTATTTTAACATGCTGCATTGTTTTAAAATACTTCTCAAATGTGTGATTAACTTTGGATCTTAGATGAGAGCACTTACACACAGGAGGTCTTGTCCAATAAAGTCTGGATCTTAAATGAACACAGTAACACAGTGTTTCTTGGAAAAAAGAGCTCAAAATAAAGAATGTACTAAATGTCAACATACTCCTGCCCAAACACAATAAACCAGACCACTAGCCATTGCAGACAGTTTAATAAACTCATATGGTTTCAATAAGCATATAGAAAACATCACACAAAAATGTTCAACATATTCAAGCAAGAAAAAAAGCATCAATAAACTTTATTACTATGGCAGTGTTAACCACTTACAAATAGAACTACTAAAGCAACATTGAACCAATCACTCACTGGTTATCGCCACGAAGCAGCATAGCAATCTTCACTCCAATATTATATATACATAGTCTACATAAGGAAAGAAAAGTGGAAAAAGAGGGGTTCCCTTTAACAAAGCAAACCCTCCTTATACCACTCAACAGCCAGCAAAATTTCAGACTGTTTCCTTCTTTCACCAATTGACTTCTAAACTAAAATCCCACGACTTAAGTCTTACAATAATAATCATTCACATTAAACATGTCCAATCATGTATCACATAAATAAATACAGTCATCTCTGAACCAGTACAAACCCTTATCAAGAAATTCCTCATGACCTAACACTACACAATCTAACAATGCAGAAGTTGTAAAAACTCTGTGATTTACAAAATGCCTCACCATTTCTATACCTTTAAAACTCACAGCCTTCTCCATTTTCGTCCAGAAATTATCTCAGACAACACCAATCAAGTTTGAAGTACTTTCTGTTTCAAAAATACAAGATCCCTTACAACCTTTTTGTGTATAACCACTACACTAAACTTGCTTAACAGTAATGTTGTTTCCACACATTCTGAATATTAGTTACCGTTAGCCATTTTCAGTATTTTTTTACAGATCTGTAGTCACTGTTAGATATATATATATATATATATATATATATATATATATACATATACACACACACATATATATATATATATATATATATATATATATATATATATATATACACACACACACACACACACACACACATATATATATATATATATATATATATATATATATATATATAGATACATGCTTGCAATTTCTATACTTGGCATGACAAAGTCTCACTTCTTCTCTGCTACGTTGCAGCAACATAGTAGTGAGAGTGAATAAAATACTATGTAAATCTTAATAACTGTTAATTGAAACAAATATCCCCAAGGATTCAGAAATATGTTTTTGTATTGCAGTAGCCAATTTTGCCTGAAGACTGACAATACTCTGCACAGGGGTGATTTAGAGGCACACTTAGTGCAGTATTGGGAGGTCAGGCAAAGCTGTAGCATACATACTATGCAAATGATAGCATACTGATGGGGAAGTGAGCAACATTATTAAAATGAGGCAATGACAGATGCAAATGAGAGTAAACAAAATGGTGATATAATTCAGAAATGTATACAAACTGTCTAATGAGAAGCTATAGCAAGAGTTGTTTACTGTAGAATAATCATGGAGTTATAGGACAGAGATCATGAAAACATTTACAGGACAGCTGCCTCATCAGTAAATATACTTATGCGAGAGGCTGTTGCCGATGCCCATATTCAGGGTGGTGCATGTCATCACCCTCATTACCACTGAGTCTTCTCTCCTTGCCTAACGTACAATGCCCTCCCCAGTAGTGGACCTGTACTGGCTGGATAGAGGTACCATACAGATGGTGCATAAGATGTGACTCCTGCATATGCAGACTCATTGGGCTTGTGTGGCATGTCACATACCCATCCCTCTGGACATTAAGGTATGAGTGATGTTAAGAATGCCAGCTAGACTGACCATTCATTTGCCAATGGGGGACATGGTAGGCATAAGCATAGAGTATTCTCAATCATTTCTTTGATGCCATGCTAATACATGTGGTGGAACAGGAGCTATTCAATTGTTCAAATGTTCATAATATCAAAACATTCATTGGTTGAACGTTTGGAAAACCAAAGTGGCTTTTTTGCTGGTCGCTGGTATTTTTGGGGATTGGAAGCTTTCCCTTTCTCCAATATAGTGTGATTTTAGAGTTGGTGTATATAATTTGTAATGGGTATGGGACTGTATAGATTTGATATCTTGTATTTTGAACCTTTGGGAGCCATTGGAGCATATGTGGTTGCCATGTACCACAGAAGAAAGAAGCAAAATGAAGAGGGGGTTTGAAAAAAAAAAACAGCCCATGTCTCTGACATGTGGGGAGGCATTACTGCACCCTCATTGCAAAGAAGACCCCCCTTGGACATCATAGACTGCAGTATATCAACAATAAGGGGTTCCACTCCATCGACTGCTAGGTGGTTTGCAATGCAGAAAATATAATATAAAATAAGTCAGCAGGCCACCTTGGCAGTGACCATGGTTTCCACATCTGGCACATGTGCAATGTATATCAATAGTTTATATGGAGGTGATTTTCCACAGAGTGATTTTATTTTTATTGCCTGATCTGCTATGAATCCTTGGCTAATAACACCAATTAGAAACCCCCAGATCATGGTAGAGAATGAGCACAACACAGCCCTATCACAGAATTGAATTACTGTAAACATGTTTGTACTGCAAAATACCTGCTTTCCTTCTCTAGATGTCTCTAGTGGAGCACTGCGGTATGACCCTAACATGTAGTCAAATCTTTGCAGTGCATACAGGGTTATTCAGAATATTGATATACAAAGTATTACAGCAGAATAGAGCAATGCAAGAGGAGGAAGTTGCAGAGACAGCAGTGGAGGAGGTGCCTGATATGGAGTCTGTGTTGGAGCTGGCTATAGAAAATGACTATATCAGATGGAGGTGAGTGCAGTATGCTGTGTCACTGATTAAAATGTAGCCTCTAGTTTATATAGTGTGGGTATGTGTGAAAGCCTTACTCCATGTGTACAAAAAAAAAATCCACAAGTCAGACATAAAACGCCCTGTTGTAGAAAAAGCCTTTCCTACAGTGATACCTGAAACCTGTAAAATAGTTGTGTTTGTGGATCAGAAGGAGTTGAGTATTGTTATAGACCCTCTCAGGAATGACTGGCAGCACACTCTTCCCCGTGTCAGCAGTCCATATTAGGGGATAATTGCAAAAGGTATATGTTTGCACCTCTAAAATAGTCACACCATAGAAGACATAAGGTCCACTGCAATGTTTACCTCTAGGCTGTGTAGGCTGCCCCCCCCCATTCACTCACCACATAGTAACACACTCACAATTATTACTTCAGTACTCTTCACTCCTACTACAGTATCACTTTCATGTAGTTCCTGAAACAAGAGAGCAGAAAGTATATGTAATACCGTGAAAGTTTAAATAATTCCCGTTACCATTCACTTTCCTCTCTCTAAGCCAAGATACCTTTGATAAGTTCAGCTTTCCCTTGGAGATATTAGGTCTATGGGCTGCTCTATGCAATTCTGTGTGGTGTGAGGAGCACAACAGTGGCTGTGGCTGCTTTTATTGTGCTGTTTTGAGGCCCTTATTGCAGGCATTATTCTAAAGAGCCTACTTTGAATGATTGTTCCTGAATCACAGATTTATGATTTCATGCTATTCTCTGTTGCCATGCTATGATGCTTGGTCATCTTTGTGCAATAAGCATTTGTGGGCAGGTCAATGACCCCAATGGGAATTTGGGGAAACTATTATTATTATTATGGTGACATATAGAGGCACTGAGTAATGTTGCTATTTCTATCCATGCCGTTGTTTACACATTAACACCACTGTGCAATACTGGTACTGTGACAGGATGAGCAGACAAGGTGTCTAAAGATGAGCAACTGATGTCAAAAGCATCATGTACGATCACAAAAAGGTTATCATTTTTCTTTGGATTATGACCTACTGAATGGTGGTGGCTTTTGAGGGCACTAAAGGTGATGGCAGGGTTCTCAGGTGATGCAGTAAAAATAAATACAATGTTTCGGTATTTTATGTACAGAGACAATTGGTAACTCCCACTTGGAGATTCTTATGAGAACCCCCAATATAAAGTAGATGCATGGCACAGTCTTACCAGGGTGATGACTAATACTACTGACATTATGCACTCTGATGAGCAATACAGTTACTAC
Source organism: Protopterus annectens (assembly GCF_019279795.1). NCBI lineage: Eukaryota > Metazoa > Chordata > Ceratodontiformes > Protopteridae > Protopterus > Protopterus annectens. Next base: position 240,309,905 of record NC_056738.1, read on the forward strand.
TACTGTGACCTTAGGAAGTGCCATCCTATCCTTATAAGGCTGTGGGAAGATGGGGTCAGTGAGAGAGTATCCTGAGATGCATTTTAGGTGTGCAGCTCTGGTCACTGTCCTGTTATTTCCCACATACTTAAAAGGGCCTTTGAAGGAGATTTAATTGATGTGTGAGTTTTTTTTTTCATCTCTGCATGAAATTGCAAAGAATGAACTCCTGTACTGCAGGAGAATACAGCATCTCTCCAGATGCTGGGGTAAGTAAGATTAATGTCATATTAAAAGATTTCCTGTATAATTATAGCAGCATAAAATTGTTCACAGTTGCATCAGATAGACTTACCAGTAACAAACCTAGGTCACAGGTTGTGTACAGTCTTAAACAAACTATATACTGGCTTGTATACTGATACCCACAGTAGCCAGGGAATTGTTATGGCTAGGCTTGTATAGGCCCTAGAGCCGATAGCCTAGTACCAACCTATGAACCTGTGAACCTGTGGACAATCATGTTCCTTATTAGGAGGGAGATGGCTGTCTCAGTATGCGTGGACAGCATGCCACTACCATATGCCTGCTATGTAGGGATGTTATCACAGTCGTGTGTTATGGACAATGACACTGGGCAGGAGAATGTGCAAGTTGGCTGCATGTGATCAAATGCTCATACAAGTGCTACCTCCACCAGGCATAGGATCATAGGATCATAGGAGATTACTAGGCTAATGGTTCGGGGCCCTTACAAGCTTAGCCAAGAGTTTATCCCCAAAAAAGAAACCTCAATCAGCACCTGTTGCCCCTGTCCATGAGGGACACAGGTAGAACCCCGGGGACAAATTTGTGGTTTCTCGTCCACTCATCAAGGTTGCGCTTGAAGAGGGTCAGCGATGTACTTTGACGTGTATGGGGAGTATATTCCAGAGATGGGGCAGCCTCTGGGAGACAAACCTGTCTCTCCAGCAGGTTTTGTTAATGTCACATAAGAGATTTAATTCTTTCAGTTGGGTAATGCGCGGGGAGTTAGACTGATGGATTTGGAATATCTCTAGTAGAGCAGGGTCTGAGATTGTCTTGTAGGTGAGACACGGATCACCTGTGAGCAATCTGTGCGATACAGAGTAGAGTGATAGTGATTTGAACCTGTCCACATACGACAGGTGTTGGAGAGTTTGGATTGTCTTTGCGAGGTATTTCTGTGGCCTTTCCAGTTGGTGCAGGTGTTTGGAGAGATACATACCAAATGAGGCATTGTACTCAATTATTGGCCTAATGAGGGAGGAGTACAGAGAGGTAAAAACCTCCTTTTTCTCTGGATGCAATCCCTTTACTCATGAGATGAACCAAGTAAAATGCTTTTCTGACCACTGCCATTACATGATGGTCAAATGTGAGATTGTTGCCAGCCTGTGTACCCAGGTCTTGCACCACAGGTTGTCTGCTTAGGGGGTTGCAATTGATGTAATAAGTAGGGGCCGCTTTTTGCCACATAGTATGATAATACATTTTTTTGCATTTAACTTAAGGCCATGACTTTGGTACCAGTCATTTGTTGCTGTGAAACCCTCTTGTAGTATGTTAACATAATTTGGGGAGTCAATGACAGCACCCAACTTACAATTGTCTGCAAACTTGGTCAGCCACAGGCCTTTTGTGTTTGTCTGGACCTCTGAGAAGTAGATGCCAAACAGTATCAGTCCCAGGACAGATCCTTGGGGAACACCACTAGTGACAGGTCTGCTGTCAGAGGTGGAGGCACCTATTTTGACCTTGTTGATCCTATCAGAAACCAGTTGACCACCCACCTGATGAGACAGGAATTTACGCCAAGTTGTGTTAGCTTTTCAATGATGCTCGAGTGGGGGGTTGTGTCAAAGACTTTGGCCAAGTCAAGGTAAGCTGTATGTACTGACTTTCCCTCATTCATTGCCTTAGTGACAGTCTCAAAAGTCAGCCAAGTTCAATAGGCAAGATCTGCCCTTAACAAATCTGAACTGGGTGGGGTCAAGTGCTTGGAGATTGCCTATGTCCTTGTTTATGAGGTCCATAATAATATGCTGCATGGCCTTACAGATCAGACTTTTCAAGCTAATGGAGCAATAGTTTCTAGGGTTAGTAGTGACACCATCTTTATGCAAAGGGATGACAATGGAAGTTCTCCACTCTGCTGGAATGAAGCCTGTACATAGGCTGTGGTTGAATAGGATACTCAATGGTGAGGCTAGTTCTTGCTGGAGATGGTGCAGAATACAGCCTGGGATACTATCAGGTCCATTGGAAGCTGGATTCTTTGTCTTGGATAGGGCCTTTAACACTTGATCTATGGAGATGTGAAGTGTGGGACAAGTACTGGGGATGTTGAATGGGCCTTTGGCGGGGGGACAGGGGGGGAGAAGCTTGCACTAAACCTATCTGCTAGCAGGTTGGCTAAGTCAGCAGGATCAGTGTAAGTGGTATCATTATGAACTAATTCAAAACAAACCTGGGCTTTGCCATGGAGGGTCCTGACGTAACTGAAAAAGGCTTTGTGGTTAGCCTTTGTTTTGGAGGCTAGTTTTGACTCATAATTAGCTTTGGAGGTTTTCACTAGTGATCTAATTTGCTTGTTGTGGCTAAGGAGAGATTTTTTTCCAGTTGGGAGTTTGTGCCTTTTTACCCTTGGACAACAGTTTCTTCCTTTTATTGTAAAGATTGTTGAGTGAGGATGTCCACCAGATAGGTTTGTGTTTCCTTGAGGAGTAGATTTTAAATCTGTTGGGTATGGCTGAGTCCATGCAGTTGTGCAGGTACTTGCATACTGCACTGGCATACTGTTCAGCATATTTGTCTGCATCCTCTGAGGGGGCGGTGGTGTGAAGCTACTGATTCCCTCCCTTGAAGGTTGTACTCAGCTTTTGAGAAGATTTTTAGCCTAGATACAGCTGGGAGGTGGGAATGGGATAGACACTTCAAATGAGATAGACCGATGGTCTGATCTCACCAGGAAAGAACTTACTATGGGGGTGGTGCAGCAGTCACCCATGTTGGTGAGACCCAAGTCTAGAAAGTTATCTCCCCTTCTGGGGAATGAGACAAGTTGGTCTGGTGCGTTAGAACTGATGAAGTCAAGGAATCATTGGGTGAGTGCATTAGAGCTGGAATAGTTCACCCACTCTATGGTGGGGTAGTTGAAGTCACTAAGGATCAGGGTGGTAGGAGGTACCTTGATAGAGTCAAGTAGGTCCAGGTAGGATGGGTGGGTGCCCTGAGTCATGGAGGGAGGTCTATATCTGGCTATAACTTGGATGGTTGTCTTGCCAACTGTCAGTTGCACGTGGATTAGTTCTAGTACATCATGCTGGCAAACCAGTCTGGAGGTGTGCTTGTCTTTAATAAAAATAGAAGCTCCACCACTCTAAGTCTTCCTAACCTCTTTTTGGGGTCGTAATGTGCGGAATGAGAAATAGCCTAGTATGGCAGGGATGCTCTCCGCAGCCTTGAATCAAGTTTTCATGACTGGGCAGATGATGGCATCTTCCATTGCAAGGAGAGCCTCCAGTGAGTGCATTTTCAGGTTAAGGCTTCTAGCATTAAGCATCATGACCTTTAAATTGCTTATTTGACAGCTATTTTATGTTGGAAGATTTGTATTTGGGACATTGCCTAAAAAAGGCACAATAGGGGAGGCAAGAGCCTTGGCCAGAATCCTGAATCCCAGGAGTGACAAGTGGAGGCCATCTCTGGCAAAGCATAGTGGCATGTCAACCATATCATTCCAGACAGACAGATACTGTGTCCCTGTGGAATGACACCAGAAACTAAGCCAATTGTTGAAGTAAATTATTTTTTGTTGGTATTGTGGTATCATTCTTGGTGAAGGTAGTATGCTGCTTAGGGCTAGAGTCATACCTGCCTGGGACACATACTCTGAGAGCTCAATCATGTTTCTCTTCATAAAGTCCAGGGATGTATGTCTCAAGTCATTTACACCAACATGAACAATGACAGTCATACTTGTACCTGTTGTGGAGAGACTTAAGTGAATGCGTGATGTGGTGGATTCTGGTACCTGACAGACAACTGACCACGATCTTCTCCTTATCGAGCCTGTTGAGGGGGACATTGGTGTGTCTCACAACTTAGTCACCAATGACTAGTATAATTGGTTTATTGTTGTGCCTCGTGGGCTGTGTGAGTTTATTGTTATGCCTTATGGGCTGTATTTTTGAGACACTGGTGTGTTATCTACTATCTGTGATGTGTTTGACGGTGTGTGTGGAATGTTTGTGAGTGTGTTTTGGAGGTTTCTGTTGTTTAGGTAAGTTTTTATTGAGGACCTCTGCATAGATGAGTGTGTGTTGGGCTTGGCTATGTGATGTGGGTGGTGTGGTGTTTGTGCTGACAATTTCCTCTTTGTCAAGAGTACTGACTATGGAGCGAGAGAGCATGGATATCAGGTTACTGAAATAGATGCATTTCTCACAAGTATAAGAATTATGTGCTAGGAGAAGAGGGTTGTCAGTGAACATGAGGCAGTTGCTTCACTGTCTCAGTGTGTCCATGTCGACCAGACTGGCAGGAGAAACTGATGGGAATTGTCCAGACATAGTGTTCTAAAACTTGGATGGACTTATGGAGAGAAGGTTTTGATAAGGGTTTGTCCACAAGAGTGTAGACCACAAAAACCTTCTTAAATGTAAAATAAATGGCCTGAAGCCCAAGTGCTAAAACCAAAACTAAGAGGGTTACAATAAAGTGTTGAAGTGTTTTTATTTTGCTGTATTTATTACTGTTTGTTAGTCAGGCTACTAACAAACAGTAATAAATACAGCAAAATAAAAACACTTCAACACTTAAGAGCAAGCAGCAAGGCAAATAAGGTAATAAAGTAGGAAGAACACAATTACAGTAAAAGCAGATGAATAAAAAGTGTAATTTTTGGGTCTATATTAGAAACCTGAAAGCCAAATTACGTGAATATGTTTACATCGACACATAAAGGTCGATGTACGAAAAGAGAGAACAATGTAAATGGCGAAAGGGAGAACGTCGAACGTATTTCCTCGGTCAGTAGGGTGATCATGGGGATGAGGAAATAAATAATTTTCCCCACTGTAGTGCGGTCTCAGAGTTGGTATATTTAAGTAGGGGGGTGTGGTGGGTACAGGGCAGCTTATCCCCCTGCAAAAATGTTTAGAAAAGTGTTTTAGTTTAGGTTTTTTGAGTTGGGTTTACCTTACCTGTATGGCACTGTTGCTTCCAGTATCATGTTCAGCATTCTCCCTTTCACCATTTACGTTGTTTGCTGTTTTCGCACATCGACCTTTATGTGTTGATGAATACGTATTTGTGTAATTCGGCTTTTGGGTTTCTAATATAGACCCAATTTTTTTTATTGGAGAGGGAAGAAACAGAAGATAATTCAAGATTAAAAAACTAAGTGGTTTGGCCTTCCCAATTGCTCTCTATGTACACAGAAGAATGAGTTGATGATACGGGACTGGGAGGATTGTCCAAAACCAAAGAAGCACGGGGATAGTCCTTCCCAAATGATCACACTGTACTCAGTACTGTAAGCAAATGAGATGGGACTGTGTCGAGTATCCAAAATAAAATTCTGTCGGCCTTCATGTTACACCAATGTTCATTCTGCTGGTGTGCAGCAAACTACATTACCATGCTCAGCAAGCACCTGCTATTTGTCTGTGTAGGTAAGAATTGCTTGTCTGCCTTTGGTACTCATCAGTAGCATCATAGGCATGTTTGGCTTCATAAATTTTTACACTGTCTAGGCCCTCATGTGAGGTCTTTCACATTATCCCATGCATTGCTAGAGGGTCACATCTGCACAAACCTTCCATGTCCTGCTATGACCAATCATCAGCTTCCTGCCAGTGTAGCCAGAACTCTACCCAACCCTTAGACAAGGGTACAATGTCACTGCGCTCCTCTTTGTGTGCCATCCAATAGGGACATTTAATTTATTACACATAGACTGCAGTATCAGCCCCATACACACCTATCAGCATACATACAGCATAGATATCAGTTGTGTAGCATACCAGTAGCTAACTGTGAGACTGATCAGCAGGCATAGTCAGAGTAGTAGTGTCTTCTTTCTATCTCTTTATTTCTCTTTGTCACAATCCTTTTCTTATATATATTTTTTGTTTTGATGGGCTTTTTCTATCTATTTATGCGCTTATACAAAAGTACCAGTTTCTAACCTGCTATCAGAAGTATCCATCTCCCGCTAGCTTATCATCTGTTTCCTGGCCTGTCTCTCTATCATGTGACAGTGACCCTGTGGTGAATGCTGAACTATGGCATCCAGGATGACCTCTGTCAGCAGAACTGTGTGATCTAGCTCTTTTTTTGAGTATGCTGCCCATCAGTCACGTTTTATTACCTCATAGGAGTTGAAAGTGAGTGATGAGGGTGCTTGAGGACTGGTACCTAGAAGCCTGCATTGTCAACCTGTAGACGGTTATTATGCAGCTAACAAAGTTGCACCTCTGCATGGCACTGCCTTCCCCAACATGATAGGGAAAAACCTGTAGGCAGGACAGTCATGTTGGTGACTAACTTCCTCCTCCTGGGCCTAGCCCAGGCAGCATGGTCAAGAGCTGGGTACACAGACCATTCTTGTGTTCCTCTTCCTTATGTGAAACTGGCACCTATTGTTTATTGTCCAATCCTCTTCACCACCACTTGTCTTCCCTCTTTCTATATGTCAGTACATCCACTGTGACCACCCCGACTTGTATTAACTCCTCCTTCACCTTAGTATGTATGTGTTTTATATGTGTCTGCTTTTGCTTCCATATCCCTACCTTTTTTCCGTCCCCTTTCTTCACTATACACCACACACCAGTCACTCTTCATAAAAATTTATGGATCTTTCCTAATAAAATATTACCCTTTTTTCTCCTCACTACAGCACACACATTCCTTGTGACTTTCAGTATGTTCTTCTGCTTGCTATTCCCTTTTCCCCCATCTTTCTTATAATCTCAGTTCCTCCCCTATTTCAGTAGTAAAAGACCACAGAGACACAGCTATTATAATGGCATCTGTAGGTTGTGTTTCTGAATGTACATAGTCAAGTGCATGCTACTTGCTCGCTCCTGCCATCTGAGAAATCCTTTAACCATAGTCACAAAGAAAACTTTGTTCCCACTGGCCCTCTCATGTCCAGAAGCAGATTTTTTTATCAGTTTTATTTACGCCAATTAATCTCTGCTGAAAGATTTTTTTCAGGTTTCTGAATTGCTTACTGCTGAGGCCATGAAATTACTTGATAATTGATTAATTTTGCCTTTGAGCTGCATCAAGCCTCTTGACATCTTTGCAGATGTGGAAGGCATGTTTCTAAATCCCATTAGAAAATGTAATTGGGGTACATAATTTCTAAATCTTAATGCAAGTGAGTTGTAGTAACTGATCTTTAGTGACATCACTACTTTAATATCTACTGAAGCATCAGTTTGACAGCACACTAGGATTCACTTGTGCATTATAATAAGCTTCTTATAGTGCCACCATTTATAGCTGGAACTTTCTATTTACAATAGAACTACAATATAATGTCCAGGTCTCTGGTAAAATTAGCTTTTTATAGCTACATCAACAAATGTATTCTCAAACAGTTTTGCAGTTGAGTAAAACTCTAATATAACAAGCATTGAAATGCAACTGGTTTGTCTAACCAGAATGTTCTAAATTGTTAATGGAATAATTTGAACAGGAAAATAACTCCCTGTGGACATTCAACTTATAAAGTCAGCATACAGTATTTTAATTTTTCTCTTTAATTTATGGAAAATCTAATTATAATGTGATCCCAGACACAGATTTTAAGCACAAAATCGCTTTTCATAATTTCCATAAAAAATAGAAACAAAGGCAATAAAAAGGAAGAAACAGCCATTCAAAAATCTGTCCATCTAATTAGCATAAAATGTGAATGCCAAATAACACATAACCCTTCTTGCTTCCAGTTGGATAGTGGGGTACTACTCACATGCACTTTTAAAAAAACAAAGCTTGATAAAAACGATGCAGAAATATAAGCACATTCTCAAAGAGACAGTGTAGAATCTATAGATTTTAATGAACTATGTTGCAAAATTATACCATACAAGGTCATTTACTTTTGCTTCTGAAAAAGGAGGATGTATGATGTGTGTCCTCTTTCTTTAAATTATTAGATTATCAGTGAACTGTTGGAAAGCTGATAGACTTGCTGTGCAGAGTTGGAATCTATTTCAAACTAAGTACATATTTTGCCACTTTAACTTGTACTGTGTTGCATTTATACACTTGCCTATTATTTATAGTGGTGCTGTATTGTTTCTGTTTCTGTCTTTTGTGTCACCACTGTTTCTCCTACCCACCCTCTCTGTTGTTATCTTGGTGTTAATCTTGGTGGCTTTGAAACTGCCCGCCCCTCTTGTAAGTTTGTGTTTGGATACTCCTTCTGGGCCTATCTCATTTGTTCAGTCAACTGAGTGCAGTGAGATCATATTTTGATTTCAGGCACTCCTACTGTGTACAAAGAGAGCATTTGAGAAGGACAATCCCTGTAGCCTCTTAATCCTGCTGTGTTCCCTCCCTCAAAAAAAAAAAAAAAAAAATATATATATATATATATATATATATATATATATATATATATATATATATATATATATATATATATTCAGCTGCTCTTACTGTTGCTGTTCTGCGGGCTATCTGTTCAGTTGTTCTTACTCTGCACTTATTACTGCTTGTTAGTAGCCTTCTAATTTAATGCCTTCTGCACTTGTTTTTTAGCCATTTGCTAATTTAATTGCACTTAATTAAACTGTATTTGCTGTAATATTGATATACGTGTGCTAGCCTGCACTACATTTGAATTGTATTTACTGCTGTTTTAGCTGCTTTTCTGTAAAAAAAAAAAAAAAAAAAAAAATCCTAGCTTATTACATGCCTTTCCTGTAACTTATTTAGTCCAGATACAGACTTGCTGTATCCAGGTCTGTTGGTAAGCTCCTGAGCCCCCCAAGCCTTTCTTTGTTGGAGGGAAGCCTTCTAGCTTATCAGTGGGAGTGGTAAGCACTAGGTAGCCTATCTACCACAGGAGGAGAGGTTTCTGGCCCAGAAATTACAGTTTATTGGCCGTTTGGGAAGCTCTTCCATCTCTTTCAACATTCTGATTCAAAAGCCTGTGCTTCTGCTTGTTTCCTGCCTTTTGTGTTACTAGTCTAGTCCAGGTACAGATTTGCTGTATCCAGGACTCTTTGTAAGCTTCTGAGCCCCCCCCCCCCCAAGCCTTTCTGTGTTGTAGGGAAGCCTTCTAGCTTATCAGTGAGAGTGGTAAGCATCAGGTAGCCTATCTATCACTGGAAGAGTGGGTTTTGGCCCATAAATTGTAGTTTATTGTCCGTTTATGCAGTTTTCCATCTCTTTCAACTTGCTGCCTTAAAAGCCTGCATTTACGCTTGTTCCCCACCTTTTCTGTAACTAGTCTGGTCCAGGTACAGATTTGCTGTATCCAGGACTCTTTGTAAGCTTCCGAGCCTCCCAAGCCTTTTTATGTTGGAGGGAAGCCTTCTAGCTTATCAGTGGGAGTGGTAAGCATTAGGTAGCCTATCTACCACAAGAGGAGTGGTTCCTGGCCCAGAAATTGCAGCTCCTGGCCATTTGGGCAGTTTTTCCCATCTCTTTCAACTTTCTGGTTTAAAAGCCGCACTTGCGCTTGTTTCCCACCTTTCCTGTTACTTACCTAGTCCAGATACAGAATAACTGTATCCAGGACTGTTGGTAAGCTTCTGAGCCCCGCAAGCCTTTCTGTGTTGGAGAGAAGCCTTCTAGTCTATCAGTGGGAGTGGTAAGCACTAAGTAGCCTATCTACCACAAGAGGAGTGGTTCTGGCCCAGAAATTGTAGCTTATTGGCTGATTGGGCAGTTTTTTCCATCTCTCTCAACTTTCTGGTTTTAAAGCCTGTGTTTGTGCTTGATCCCCACCTTTCTCGTAACTAGTCTAGTCCAGGTACAGATTTGCTATATCCTGGACTGTTTGTAAGCTTCTGAGCCCCCCAAGCCTTTTTGTTGGAGTGCAGCCTTCTAGCTTATCAGTGGGAGCGGTAAGTACTAGGTAGCCTGTCTACCACAAGAGGAGTGGTTCTTGGCCCAGGAATTGTAGTTTATTGACCATTCAGGAAGTTGTCCATCTCTTTCAACTTTCTGGTTTAAAAGACCACATCTGTGCTTGTTTCCCATCTTTCCTGTAACTAACCTACTGGAAAGCACTAGAAAGCCTTAAACTGATATAAGTATATATCCAAGGTGCAAGAACCAGAAGGAATAATCCAGTTACCATCCAAAATCGACTTTATTGTAGAAAAAAATCACAGCAGATAAAAATATTAACGCCTTAATAAATTAACCACAGCGTTTTCGTCTTGTTGCCTAGACTTCTTCAGATAAAATGCAATGTAAAGCAGATTTTTTTGAGAGAATGGGAAAGATTTATCTCAATTTCTAATTTAGAAAATCTTAAAGATATTCCCCAAAGGATTACATATATAAACTCTAAAAGTATTAAGAATATTTTGGAAAACAAAGTAGGGAACAAGCAAAATAAGGTAAAAGTAGGCACCTACAAATGTGGTAGGTTTAACCAATGTAAACACATTTTTTGTGTGGAAAAATACTTTTTGGAGAGCAGAAGTAGTGGGGAATACTTTAATTGTGAAACTAAAGGTATTATTTATTTGGCCATCTGTAAAATATGTGCCTTTTTTTATGTGGGTAAATCCGAAAGGAAGTTAAAAAAGAGGATATATGAGCACATTTACGAAATATCAATAGGCAAAGAAACAAAGGCATTATTTAAACATACCAAAGAATGTAAATGTGCCACATTTGGTTTCCTGGTATTAGAAAATGTCAAAAATAATATTAGAGGCGGTCCATGGGAAGATACCATGGAATATAGGGAATTGTGGTGACAAGTAACACTACGGGCAGATTATTCACTGGGTCTGAATGATTTTGTATCTATTAAACCGCTCTTAAAATTAAGAGCTGCTAAACTTTGAAGAAATTAGGAAAATCTATGCATATATTTTTTTTAATAAAATTGGCCACCAGATGGCACTATTCTTTGTTTTAGAACCTTAGTTAAGAGTATAAACTTCTTTTTAATTGATGGTTTATGTGTTCAAAATATGTTTTGTTTCCTATGAAGTATAAAACATTTCATAACTAAAGGATTTTAACACTTTGGATTTTAAGAAACATACATATATTTTTTAACTGCATTAAGGTATTTATTCAGATTGTTTTTACAATGTAAAACAAAAACACTCATTTTATTATTAAATGTTTCTTCTCCTTTTAATACCTATAGGAATGTGGCTTTAAAAGTTCTAATCAAATGCTTTTCATTAGTTAATTGATTTAAAATCAATTTCATCTGATTATAAATAAGGGATTTGAATGTATGGCATTTTATCTGAAGAAGTCTATGCAACAAGACGAAAATGCTGTGGTTAATTTATTAAGGCGTTAATATTTTTATCTGCTGTGATTTTTTTCTACAATAAAGTCGATTTTGGATGGTAACTGGATTATTCCTTCTGGTTCTTGCACCTTGGATATATACTTTTACTGGTTGATTTGGTTGCAATATCCACTTTTGAATTTGGTTCTTAAACTGATATAAGCCTTCTAGCTTAAAAGAGAGACTTTGGCGTGATTGAGCATCAGTTTTCTGTATTTTCTTGCTGTACTTAACTGTTTTCCACCTAAACGCTGATTTTCCAGCACTTATTGTGATTTAAAAGCTTGTTTCTTTCACATATTGTACTTATTTGACTGCTGCAGTTTTAAAAAGTTGTTTTTTGTTTAAATAAATTGTTTAACTGTTGTAGGCTACACACTAAAGTGCGATAGCCTTTTCTGATCACTTGCAGTCATTTAAAGCTATTTTAAATGTACTTTTAACTGTTTTTGCCTTATCGTTTCAAAAAAAAAATAATAAATAAATAAATTTCTTGTTTCCCGCCTTTCTAAGCTAGTATAGTCCAGTTTTCAGGCTAGTGCTGAATTCAGGGCTGTGTTACAAGTTTCTGAGTTGCCCATACCTTACTTGAATAGAGGGAAGTTTCTCTGTTCACCTGTGAGAGAGGGGAACTTTGAGAAGCCATCTGTCCCTGGAGGAGTGGTTCCAGCACAGAAGTTAGTAGTTTAAAAAACGTGTTGCATGGTTTTGTGCACCAGGCAGCACCAGTTAGCTAGGGTTAAATTATTCCCGGCTCCACTAAGTCTCCTCTTCAGTTTTTCACTTGAAACTAGTCTAACTCTCAACCTAAGCACTCAGAAAGCATCCTACAGTCCAGCACTTGCTCAGACCTAATAGCAAGCACTAATATACCCCGACACTTGACTGCCCAGCAGGGCAAGGCTCTTTATCCACCCTTCACCAACCAAGCGACTAAGCAGCTCACCCTACTATTCAGGCATGACCAAAGGTCAACTTCAGGTGTACTCTCCAGTCCAGCTGGTGAATCTGGGTATCCTGAGGCAATGTTACAACTGCCTCATGTACACAGACAGCCCTCTCCTCCTACCACAAAACACTAACATATGTGAGAGATGCAATTATACAGCCAAACTGGAGGCTAAGGTATCTCCACCCAAGACTGGAACAGACAGACATGAAGAGAAGGTTAACACTTGCACCACACCTCCAGCCTCACATAGACCTACTAAACCAGCACTGGCAAAAAATACACATACGTACACAAAATCATACTCAAAGGCTCTAAATAAAAACCTGCAAAAGCATCAGAGAGCTCCAAAGCAGACGCCCACAAAACCTGCACCTCCCGTCATAAACCAGACAACACATAAAACACAAAATCAATGTGCCTCACAATCACAGCCCTTAAGGCGAAATAACATACCTAACACACTAGTAATAGGAGACTCAATAGTCAGGCACACTGATGCCCCACTCACTAGGCTGGACAAGGAGAAGGTTACTGTTAGCTGCCTGTCGGGAGCCAAAATCCGCCACATAACACAAGCACTCAAGTCACTCCAGAACAAGTACAAATATGACTCTGTCATTGTTCATGTTGGTGTGAATGACCTGAGCCGTCCCTTCCTGGACTACATAAAAAGAAACATGGAAGAGCTCTCTGGTCATGTAGCCCAGGTGGGTATGACCCTGACCCTGAGTAGCATCCTGTCCTCACCAAGAATGATACATCAGTATAAAGAAAAAATTATCAATTTCAACAATTGGCTAAGCTTCTGGTGTCATTCAAAGGGGATCCAGTGTCTATCAGCCTGGGATGACATGCTCAACAAGCCGTGTTGCTTCGCAAGAGATGGCTTGCACCTGTTACCCCTTGGCTTTCGAATATTGGCCAAGGCTCTTGCTGCCCCCATAGTGCCTTTTTTACGCAAGGCTCAAAATTCAAACCCACCTCCATAAACAGCACAATTAAAAAATTGAGGGTTATGCTACTCAATGCCAGGAGTTTAAATCTCAAAATGCATGCACTCAAAGCACTCCTAAGTATGGAGAACTTCGACATCTGTGCAGTAACTGAAACCTGGTTCAAGGCTCCAGAGAGTACTCCAGCACTACTGGGCTACAACTCATACCACACATTTCGGCCACAGAACACGGACCAAAACACAAAAGGAGGGGGTGTATCCATATTCATCAAGGATACCCACACCTCCAGGTTAGTGGCACAGCATAATACCTCTGAGATCATCCACGTGCAACTAACATCTGGCAAATCTGCAATGCAAATTGTGGCCTGCTACAGATCACCCTCCATGACCCAGGACCACCACTCCGCCTATCTGGAGACACTGGAAAACATGAAGGTCCTACCGAACACCCTGATCTTGGGAGATTTCAATTACCCTACCATTAACTGGGAAAATGACTTGAGTGAAAACTCCCAGGCTCAGTGTTTCCTGGAATTTATCAACTCAAATGCCCTGGATCAGCTGGTAAACTCCCCTACCAGATGCCGCAACATATTGGACCTGGTCATCACCAACATGGGTGACAGGTGCTCCGTACCGGAAGTCAGCCCGTCACTGGTTAGATCAGACCATAAACTAATCACCCTGGATGTCTACACCCCCCCCCCCAACCAAGGAAACCACAGTGAAATATTTTTCTAAAGCAAACTTCACCTTACTTAAGGCAGAGGTGGTAAGTTTCCCAGTCCCCACGCTAAAGGATAACACTGCCCAAGATGCAGAATCCTTTACAATTGCACTCTATGAGCACCTACAAGGATGCATGGATCGTGCCATCCCTAGCAAAACCAAGACTCACTCCCCTAAGAGAAGGAAACCAGTCTGGTGGACCCCTGCCATAAACAGGTTATACAACAAAAGGATGAAACTAGTTCAGAAAGAAAACAAATCCCAAGAAGGAAAGACATCCCTGATCAGTATCAGTAAGAAACTAAGATCCCTCATAAAATCATCCAAGGCTAACTTCGAAAGAAAACTAGCCAAGGATTCAAAAGATAACCACAAAGCCTTCTTTAGCTATGTCAAGAATCTAAGTGGCAACTCACAGATATGTTCTGAGATAGTGCAAAATAGCACAACATATACTGAACCTACTGATATTGCCAACATACTGGCAGATAGATTCAGTGCAAACTTCACCTTCCTCTCACCTTCAAAAGGGCCCACAACAATACCAGAAAAGTGTAGTGTCCCGTAAATCACAGAAGCACAGGTGAAAACAGCCCTTTCAAAAGCCAGAAACACAGCATCAATGGGGCCAGGTGGTGTCCCAGACTGCGTCTTGCATGAACTACAGAACGAACTAACCCCCCACCTAAACACACTGTTCAACCTCAGCCTCTCCACAGGCTATGTGCCCAGAGAATGGGAACACAACAAAGGAGGGGCCAGAACTGACCCCGGTAACTATCTCCCCATAGGCCTAACTAGCCTGGTCTACAAGGCTATGGAGCGCATCATCATGGAACTCATTAACAAAGACATTGGGAACCTCCAAACACTTGACCTGACCCAGTTCGGCTTTGTTAAGGGCAGATTAAGCCTACTAAACCTGGTTGACTTCTTCGAGACAGTTACCAAGGCCATAGACGAGGGAAAGGTGGTTCACTCAACCTACCTTGATCGCACCAAGGCATTCAACACCATTCCTCACTCGGGTATTATAGAAAAACTCACCAGCCTGAAGATAAACCCCTACGTCACAAGATGGTTTGCCAACTGGCTTACAGACAGAACTTACACGGTAAGAACAGCGGGCTACAGGTCTGACTCTAAACCAGTCACAAGTGGTGCCCTGCAAGGCTCAGTTCTGGGACCCCTACTGTTTGGCATATATTTCTCAGAAGTACAGGCAAACACAGGGGGACTATGGCTATCCAAGTTAGCTGATGACTGCAAACTGGGAGCCATAATTGACTCTCCGGCTGACACGGACATCCTCCAAAGAGGCCTTACTGAGACAGACACCTGGTGTCAAAGTCATGGCCTCAAGCTAAATGCCAAAAAATGCATAGTCATCCCATTTGGGAAAAACAAAACACCCATGAATTACCACATAGGCAGCAGCCCCCTTAATACAGAAGAGGTAATAAGACATCTGGGGACCCAGATAGTAATCTCTCCTTTGACAATCATAATGCCAAAGTAGTTAGGAAATCCTTCTATGTGGCCCATCTAATTACTAAGGGGTTCGCATCTAGAAATAAAGAGGTTATAGTGCCTCTCTACTCATCACTCATCAGACCCATCATAGAGTACAATGCCCCATTTGGGATGTACCTCACAAGACACTTCCAACAGCTTAAAAGACCACAAAAGCACCTCACCAAGAGGATTACTGGCCTCAAACATATGTCCTATGCAGCCCGACTGAAAAAACTCCGGCTGTACTCAGTGGTATATCGCTTACTCAGAGGTGATCTCTGCCTGACTTACAAAGCCATGTCCAACTCAGAAATGATGGACATGCTCCATCTAAAGAAATACAAGTCACTGCGAGCCACGCGCTCTAGTGAGCTAAACCTCACCACAACAATAAATAGAACATGCTGGAGGAATAAATTCCTGTCACAAAGACTCCCCATGCTTTGGAACAAAATTCCTAACTGCATTAGGCAGAGCCCATCACTAACACTCTTCAAGAGAAGCCTTGACGAGTGGATGGGTAACAGAAAGTACACCCCTGGGATCACTTCATTGGCTCTGCTTGACAGAGGCTCAGTTAATTAATCAATGGGGCGGTGAAAGCCGACACTCTGGCTAGGCTTATAAATGCCCTCGGGCAGATAGCCTAGTACCTACCTAGGAACCTATGACCTATGAATAAGGATATCTGTTCAGAATGTCAGATCCTGGCTGCAGCTAACATAAAGTCCTCTTTCCTGGGGAAAAAACGGTCTGGTTAAGGGTTTAAGCAAACCTTTATTCAACGATGGACAAGCATTCTTTTCTGATTCCAGGCTGACAACTGAGCATAAATATTATCATTCTAGGAGGATGTACAAGGTCTGTCTAGGTAATGATGGTTTGGTAGGTGGAAAACATAAGCCAGTATTTGTATAGCCAATGGAAAGGGAGTCTACCTGGTGTCTCCATCTTACCTTAAAGTTACAAAGTCTTGTATCATTTTACATTTTAACAGTGTTAGGTATCTTTCATAAACAGTACATGACAGAAAAGATAAACCATCGCTTTAACATAACTTAAAGGAGCAAAACCCTTTTTTAACTTTCTTAAAATAAAACAGGGCAAATAAGGACAGAATTCCATCAGAAAGTAAATATTTGGAAATGCTTTTGCCTTAAGCATCCTTAGTTCCATTGGTGATGACAGTATGCTGTTCATTTAGTGTGGTTTTCTGTGAACTACGCAACTTCAAGAATTATGTCTGATGAGAGTTATTCAGAAAACTGAGAGAAGTCAAGCCTGAAAATAGGGACAAACCTCCAAAAATAGATACACCATGTGTATAGGTAAATCAGGCCTGAAAAGAGGAATGTTCCCCAAAATAGGGATAGTTGAGTGGCCTGTATGACTAACAATGCTGCCATGTGTCTTAATGACCCATATACATATTCAGTACTGAAGTAAACGATTTGTTAAATTAATTGGTAGCCACTCTGCTCACCTTCATAATAATGTGTGAATGAATATTGTTGAACATGACAACTAATTCTGATAAAGCAATAGTCTAAGGGATATCATTTATACTCTTAATAATAGGTCATACAGTGAGTGGCACTCTTGCAGAAGATGGACCAGATTCCAAAGCATGTTACTAATCATATGTAGAATAGCTGCAATCCTCAAAATCTGCCTGCACTGGTATAATGTAAAAGGAGTATAATTATTTACTCGGCTATCATGTCTTACATGTGATTTTATACATTAATGCAATTCACTGCACTTTGAAAGGGTATAAGCATAAACTGGTTGAACCTGCTAGGAAGTACCATGGTACAGATGGGAAACTGTTATACCTTTTAGTAAATACTATCGCCCACTTCTACATGATGACAAATTTGTGTCCAAGCAGCTTTATCTGATGGTATAATCATGCAGCCAAGTATCTGTAACTATGCAAAAGAACATCTCAAATAGATGGCATTGTTAGAGGGAGATGGAGCAGGCATTATTCTACATGTCAGTAAGTGATCTGTGTGCAATTGCTTTGTAATGATATAGGAGGACAACTGGTACATCATGTGATATCCTTGCCTAGCTTTGGAAATACAGTTATAATGGCCAAGGAGGAAAAAGAAAGTGGCAGACCATTCAGTGAAACTCTTGAAAATCTTCTGAAATAATGGTCAGTCCAGGCTGCAATTCAAGAAGGACCTTTGCCAACAAGGTATTAGGCTGAGCTGCTTAACCTTTATAATTAAAGTAATAGACATATCTTTAAGCTCTCGTCAAGTTATAGGGGATATCAGCTTTGAACACTGATGTGCTATTAACCAGGGAAGATATAAAAAACTGCCCTCCACCTATCTGTGCTACTCCAAAGAGTGGTTATGCCATTCAGAATATAGCTTTGACTAATAGTATGTGAAGTTCTTATTGATCGGCCTCCAAAACTTATTGTATTGCCCCTTTCCCAACTATGTTTGTCTCAGCTACTCCACAAATATAACTTTGTAAGTCTGAGTTTGGCATAGGCCCAACTTGTATGAGCCAACTTATACATGCAAATCAAATAAAGCGTCTTAAAATTAACGTGTTTACATTAGTCCCACACAGCCTGGGCATTCTCACCCAGATGTGGCATGTTTCCCTTCTTTGAGCAAGCATCCTCTTTACCTACAACAGTAAGATGAAATTACTAGAAATTCAGCGTAGCTGCGAGGACATGCCAATTAAAAGGCTAGCTTCAAAAAAGACCTTGTCTCTTTCTTGCAGGCATATTTTCCCCTCAGAATGGAAAATTATCAGAAGGTCTGCTCTCCAAGATTGTTTCAAACCTGTAGGAATAGAACATTTCGGGACAAGAAAATAGCAAAGACTCCCATAAATTTGCAAGGTGACATGCTCCTCAAACTTTTGTCACCTTGAAAACCATAAACTCCCAACCACATCCCTAATCTGCATCAGTACAGAGAAGTAGCTGTAAAAAGGGTTGTATCATGTATCTTCTTAGTAAATGTCCCAATGAACATTTCCCAGGCTCTGCTCTTTGGCAAATTTGTAATATCCATTGGGCTTTACTATGAGTTTCCACGCTGCAGGGAGGGTATCTATCAGTGATTCAAACACAACACTGTAATAACTTTAAATGCCACTACAGTACCATGACTGAATCAAGGCCTTCAAAATGAAACAAAAAATTAGAGCTAGTTTGAATTTGAGGCATTTTTTTACTCCAAACTCCATAGTCTCCTTACAGCCTCAACACCAGTAGAAAATATTTTCAGATAAAGTCCCAGAATTGTTTTTTTCCTCTTTGAAAGTCAGCACTTCACCTTTATTATTTAGATTTAACAAATGATGGATTATGACAATAATAGAAAACCCCAATGAAGGTGGCTTGCATGGCTGTTTATTGTGGCAAAGAAGCATCATGTTCCCATAGTCATCACTCTAAAGAAAAGCATGTTTGTTATTCAACTGAACATCTGAAATAAAGGGCTAGCTCACCAAAACTTTTTTTTTTTTTTTTTTGGCAATGTTATTAACAGTGTATTCCTTGCTATCTTTATGGATGGCTGTATGGGATCTGAACTGAGATAACAGCAACTTTGTTAGGGTGAGAATTTACCTTAGAATGTACAGCCTTTATAGACTGAAGTGGTTTGGAGTTGGTGTTATGTCTATGGTCATTCACTACTGTTTTTTTTTTTTTCCGCAATGTTTTATTTTTAACCAGAGTTGCATCTGATGTGCAATGGTTTTGCTAATGTTTTTCCACTAGATGTGTAGCTGTGCTTGGTAATGTAGTAATATCATTTTTGCCATATAATGGTTTTAGCTCTGCAAATGTCTGCTTTTTCTGCAGAGTTGTTGATGTAAAGTCCTAAATAAGTTGATTGATTTCCTACTTTCCTGCAAGAAAGAGGAGATTATTTTCCTTTACACTCGTTAACCCTGAAGCATGAGAATTTAAAAATAATTTTGTAGGGTTCTTTCCCATCTGCTCCCATGAGGAACAAGGAAAGATGGGTCTTAATGTCCAACAAATTCAGATATAGATCTAAGGCTTTCTGGATAACTTCTTGCAGGAAAGCAATTCAATCAGGTTCCTTTTGTAGATCTACCAAGCACAACTGCACCTCTGCTAATTGTTCTCCAAGTATTCTAGCTAGGCTTGAAGCGTTCAAATATCAATAATGTGTTTTTGCACTACCATTCTGCTTTATTGGATTTCTCTGGTGAACATATTAAAAATTGAGTTTAAAAACATGACTTAAGTTGCCATTACATCTAAGGATTACTCAACAACAGTATTTCCTTTTGATGCTAAATGCCCTGCAAGACTTGGATAACCCAAAGATTTAATTCATCCACTTTCCATAAGATAGAAGATTTCTTGAGTTTCTATTGTACACTCACTTCCTATTATGCCCAAAAAGCCACTTCCACTGAAACAAGACTCAGGAAAGATGTCAAATCAGACTAACAGAAAGTATTTGGCAAAGCAGATCAATTTTAATAAGGATTTTACAATATGCAACAACAACATAATAATAATAATAATAATAATAATAATAATAATAATAATAATAATAACAACAATAATCATCACTTAGCTGACACATGATATTCATTAAGATATTTTCAATGCATTTCAGGTTGCACCCTTCCCACACAGTATTTCATTTTTCAAATATGCATTTAAGTCACATCCACATTGTGAGGTCTGCAGTTGTAGATAATATCTGTGCAGATATCATGCCTCTGCACTGCCCTGCTTATCTAGTTTATGTTGTGGACCAGTTAGAGTTTTTTGCATAAATTAAGGTATTTTGGTGTTCTCTCTGCCTTGCTTTTTTAAAGTTGGGGCTCTGTGATGCTGTTCAGTATTTTGTCCTTCTCATTATAATAAATAATTGGATATAAAAACCTCCATAATTTAAAAACTAAGCTGAATGTGGTATGGTTGTTGTCTATGTCAAGTGTATCTGCTTTGTTACATGCATATTTAAGCAATAAATAATGGATATATATATATATATATATATATATATATATATATATATATATATATATATATATATATATATATATAAAGCATTACCTTCTATGCCAACATTAATTCACCTTCACTGTGTTTGTGTTTATACTAATTATCCTGTGGCTGCACATGTGACTGAAAGACTAATGTTTCTTCTCAATGGTTCCTGGAGAAACTATCAACTGTTTTGCCTTAACATAATTAAAACTACATTTTTAACTGCCTAATGCAATTTAGGAACCAATCATTCTTTTGGCTTTACAGAAATAAATGATAGTTTTTTTCTACCTTATACAAAAACATTTAGCACTCTAAAAATGTTAAAATTAAAATTTCACTGAAACAAAACAACAGCAAAAAAAAAGATGAACACTACCTAAGTATACAAGTTGCGGTCCAAACAAGTGTGGAGAAATATGAAATGTTTGAGTATAGTGATAAGGTTTAAATGTGACTGAGTAACTTTGAAAAGGGAAGACAGCAAGGAGTGTTGTGGCCAATACTTCAAGGGGAAACATAACAAGGACATTTCACTAGAGATTATTGTGACAAGGAAGATTCAAATGAAGAATGACCAGCTGAGGACATGTAGTCTTTCTGCCCATTTATGCAGGTAGCTTGACTGTATTGTCGTCATAGTCCTATGATTTGCTTAGCGGACATGCCACAATCAGCATAGTTTACTGTAACTTAATCATGCTACTGAATTTAACTCTCTCAGTAGCATATTATGGCATTTGTCATTAGTGTGATTAAAGGAAGAGCATGTGTCCTTCTGTCCACGCAAGCTCAATAGCATCACTGAATTGGAGTTTTTTTCTTGTTTCATAATTCATTCTTGATCCCTTTTTACAAATGTTTTGCTGGAAAAGACTGAGCAGAGTTGTCCAGCTAGCCAATACCACATGAAAAGCATGCTGCATATTATTGCCTTAACTTATAGTAAAGAGTGAAAAGCAGATATACAGGCTTATAATACAGGTCCACCCCTGTTTGAAGTTCCAGGAGTGGAACTATTTTTTTTTTTTTTTTTGGACCTGGGCTTTGGTTATCCTTATTGTTCTTCCATATGCTGTCACATCACTGCTTGAATGTGGTTTTATTTTCTGAATGCCTAACATGAAATGATGACTCAGCCTAGCACAATGTGATCCTTCTGTGAAACAAGAATTTGTTTTAGTTCCTTATTGCTATTGGGAAATTATTGTCCACATCCTCGAGCTAACATTATGCATATTTTCTGTTTCTTTTTTATTTAATTATATGCTGCTTCTTTTCTTTATGAGGTGGCTCATTCACCATATGGGGTATTCTTGGCAATATCTGGCTTGAGATACCCCATGTCAAAATTATAATATTCTTCTGCACATATATTGAAGAAACTATTGGAGAAGATACTGTACAATATGGAAAGAGTTGCAAGTCTGCAAGGTAATCAATACACTTTCAAGTATATATTGAAGAAAACACTATAGAGGTCATAGACTACTGAAGAATGTTTCAACTTATTGCAACAAGCATTCAGAAAAAAAATGTATTGTAAAATGTAATGGAAACTGTAAGGTGCAGTTTTGCAAAGTTGCCTTAAGAAGAATTACTCACACATGTGTGATGGGATATGCATGCATACAAGGCCTTAACAGACCATACCATGCTGCATGGATATTTTGTAGGGTGAGCAAATTAGTTTATTACATAGGAAAATCAACTGAAGGGGAATGGAAATGTACATGCAAAAGGGGGGTGAAATGAACAAGTTCTTGTGCTTTCTGTCTGTGGTTAGTAGAAATAAAGTGTGAGCAGCAGTAGAATATTTATTGATCGTGATGCACCCTGCACTGTAATTAAAAACAAGTATTAAAATACAACTAACTGCAGAATAAGTCACCACATTCTAAAAGACAGAGGGGAGAAATGGTAATGTATGAGTTCTGGCATTATTTTCAGTGCTGAGTGGGTACACATTTTATTAATCATTTATTTGCTCTTTCAGACTAGCTGCAGTTATATGAATAGGTATGTTAGGCAGGCTCAACAGTCTACAGTTTAACTAGACTCCACCACTAGCACAGACTTCATATTGTAAAATTTAAACAACATTTGATAAAACTAAAATGTCTGAATCATTGCATTGTCTTAGTCAGTTGGCTTATTCGGCTGAATCCCTCATTTCTGGGAGAAATTATATTGTAATTCCAAGACCTGTAACTATGACTTCAGGAATAAAAAAGCACAGCCATAGTAAATAGTTATAATACTACTGATTCAATGGGATGCAGTGTTAATGATACACAAAGAAGCTGGTAGGAAATCAATGTGAAGCCGTCTATCTTCTTTCTGTTCTAGAAATTGTAATACATCAGTTTTATAGCGTTTTTCTTCTGATGTTTATTTGGACATGGGGGCTTTTTTCACACATTTATGAATATATACACTTCCAATAGCTACAAAATATAGGAAGACAGTTTTTTTGTCTTATAACAGCAGTCATTTATGCATATGAACATGGGAAGGTAACAGTCAGATGCTTTCATCTTCTTGGGGAATGAGGCAAGAACATACATGCGAACTTATAAAGTCACTGAAGGCATACTAATGTTCTAATAAAGGCCATGTGATTAGTGAACTAGGTCCTGTGCATCTATCTCTTCCTTCAGGTATCCTTGTTCTCATATGTTGATCTAGATATCACAGTATTCTCTCATAGTACATTTGACTGCACCACCACTAAATGCCTTACATAGTGTTTTCTTAAACCAGTCATGAATTTTTGTCTTCAGCTGCTATGCTTCCTTCTCCTGCTTTATCTTTCCATTGACAGTACAGGATATGTATACAACATCCTATCTCATTTTCTCTTTTCTGCCTTGTATGTGCGCATTCACTGTAGTCAGTATAATGTATGTTGTCTCACTCTTTGGTAGCTGTTATTTGCATGCTTTTGTGCAGCTTTTTTCCAGTAATTTGCAAGACCATCCAAACTGTCTGCAGTTTTCTGTATATGGCCTTACTAGTGCCTGTATACCATGAAGATAATTGCAGCATCTCTTGTGTTATTTTTCAAGTTAGGATTCCCAGCTTTCTGCTTGCTAAGCCATTCCCCAGTGCACTTCACACAGATTTATACTGCTGTCTTGGCCTTCTACACAAGCTTCCTTGCTTTTTTAAACTCCTGATATCTTCTGTTAATTTCTTTGCTCTTGATTTAATCCTGCTCTACAGCCTTTTTTGGTCTCCTAAAAGCTCCATAAGCTTCTTCTTCTTTATTTAGGCTGACTGCTTTGTATTGCTAATTCTTTATTCTCCTGATGCAATGGATCTTTCCTCTCCTTGTACGTAGCACGATATAGCCCTGCACGCACATCTGTTCCCGATATAGCCCTACATGCACATCTGTTCTCGATATAGCCCTGCACGCACATCTGTTCCCGATATAGCCCTACACGCACATCTGTTCCCGATATAGCCCTACATGCACATCTGTTCCCGACATAGCCCCACATGCACATCTGTTCCTGATATAACCCTACACACACACATCTGTTCCGAATCTGTCATTTGCTGCTACTCTCTGTTGTACTTAAATCCTGAAAATGCTGGCTTTTCCTTTCTAACTGTAGGGATTGTACACCATTCTGTTCAAGATCAGTATTGTCAGGTGAGTATTTCACCATTCACTCTAATTAAGGAAAATGTTAATAAAATATTTTATTTGTTTGTTAGGATCATCTAATTTTATTCAAGTCCTAATTCCACCATTTTTCTCACACTTACCATAGATGTGTAGCATCACTGTTTTCCTTGAGAGAAAAATTAATATGTTAACAGCTATAATTCTTGTTCTTCCTGATAGGTTTTTAGCATAGCCCCTTAGCTTCCGTTCTATGATGGCCTATATAATTTAAGTACTTTGTTAACTGGGTAAGTTAACTGGGCCTTTGTAGACTCTTTTCAGCCATGAACCTAATGAGAGTGTAAATGTTAAATGTAAAATATTGGTCAATTAAGTGGCATGTTTTTGGAAAGTGAGGAAACAACAGTGTCCTTTGGGAAATCCCTTGTAGACACAGAACAAATATGCAACTCCAGACAGACAGTGATAAGATTAAAACTCATACCCTGACAGTGTGAGGCAGAACTTTTAATCCATCATGCTGTAAATGGTACAGAACAGTGATTAAATTCTAAAACCCCCTGCTCTTCCATTAGTCTCTGGTTAGCATCTCTCTCTCTCTCCTCTTCCTCAATCAGTTCTACAGAGCATTCCTTGCCAATTACACACTGCTACTTCTGTACCTGCATTATTTTTTCCTCTTTATGCACACATGCAATCCTGGTAGTATCAGTCCCTACATAGTGTGACCCATGTTTTTCATATATGCAGAACTGATGCCTGCTTTTATGACAGCAGCATGCATCCAGTTTCTTCTGCAGACTCCTTACAACACAAAACATCGCCTTCTGATCTTCCCTTTCCTCCAATTCACACTTGTTTTTGTTATTCTGGTTTCCACTGTGAACTTATTTTTGCCATATCATCTTTAATTTGTAAGAACTTGTATTTTAATATACTTTTGTATTTCCACTTTCTACACTTTTTTCACAAACATTAAGCTGAATTTCATCTCTTACATGTACTTCTTCATTCTCTCAAATACTACCTCATAGCATTCATTCCATATATCAGGAATGCAGTCCTAAGGGGACTTTATCAGGTCCTTACTCACCTTCCACCAAACAACTTAGTGTGCTTTGCGAAGCAAACAGAATACAGATGTGCCACATATATTTTAACTACCTAACCTACTGATTGCCTTTTTATACCCTCATAATTACATTCCCTGAATATATCTGCCATGAATAATTTCAAGTGTTGTTATGTATATACCTGTGCCTTTTGTGGGCTTTTACTGACCTTTGTACATTGCCACTATCTGGACATTACTGATTAGTTTTTGTTTCAACTTATATTACTGGCATATTGCTGTTGCAATTAGTTTCATTTTCTGTAACAAGGTCATAAGTGTAAAGGACCCTAGAAGTCCAGTTCACCAACATACTAAATAAATAAATAAATGCAAATCCATAAAGATCAAAATAATCCAGTTCAGATTTCAACTTCAGGGTCTCGCAGGCCATTATAATAGTATTTTTTGTGAAGCTGCTGTTGAGTTTGAACCAGTTATGAGACAAAAATAAAATAGCCATACTTGGCAGATCAGGTGTTCAAAACATCGTTTGAACTTTTCTTTTTGCTTGCTTTGCATGTAATACAGGAACTGGGATGCTTCAGTAACAACAACCACTTGCCTTTTCATTAGTTTATCATAGAGCGTGAGTGTGTGTGTGTGTGTGTGTGTGTGTGTGTGTGTGTGTGTGTGTGTGTGTGTGTGTGTGTGTGTGTGTGAGTGTGTGTGTGTAGGTGTGTGCGAATGTGTTTACGTGTGTGTGTTTCTGTGTATGAAGGTGTTTATGTAAATACGTACATTTGCATGTGCGCATGAGTTAGTATGTGTGTGTGTTTGTGTTTGTGTGTACATGCATGTGCATGAGAATGTAATATTTACAGTGGATACTTTAAAGGAGTTTAATGGCAGTTTTAAGTGAGATGATTACTCTATTTACACGCACATCGAAATAACTGTCTCTGTGAATCATTTTTTCTGTCTGAATTACATAAACCTCCTGAAAACTATGATTTGACTGCAAATAGTTCTCACAAACTTTCATGGAAAATGCAGTTTGCTTAGTACCAGATGCATGTCCATGATGAAAACTTTGCATGCTACTGATGCGTTCCTAATGGCTTGAGTTACCAGTCTTGCATTGTGCGCTGTGTTATGTCATTTTAAACTGCTGCCAGTAAAAGGTTGAAGCTTTACCTTTTGCACTACATACAACAAAGAGTTACGTTGTTTTTCACTGTATTTCTTAAGAGTTTTTAACATTTTTTTTCTCCAGATATTTTAAAGCTACTTAGATTTGACATGGTGTATAGCTTCATAGCTAGACTTGAAATTCTATTATCTTGTAATACTCAAGAGCCCATCTGTGAAGGAGATATGCCCTCTTCACATGTGCTTCAGATATTGTATGTCCACTCCAGCTTTTGTTACAAAACATGAAATACAATCATCTCTCTTGGTTCATTTTCTTTTTAATCACTCCTAAATGAAATTGCTCATTGTTGCTTAAATGTAATTTTATTTATTGATTTTTGCTTTGACCCTGCCTATGGCTATATACTGAAGTGATCATTAGCCCTAGGAAGGTTATTCTTTATTTCCACTTGGATGGCATATGCAAACAATGAAAAAAATTGAGAAGTTATGGATTACATCATTATGTATGACAACAATTATATCTGCTTACCCCATTTACAGAATGAGTTTAACAGAACTTGATTAGGTCTATAGTTAGTATGCTTTGTGCAAGGCCTGAAAAGATCAATTTAGTGTTCCACAGTCTAATTTGAGCTAATGTAATAACCAATATTGATTTCTGGCCTCTGCCATTTTTTCGAGTACCTGCTTTGCTTCAGTAGCAAATATTAAACTCCCTGTAGCATCACTGATTTTCAAATTATATATTAATGATCTCATTACCCATAAGGAACAGCAAACCAAGCATAACAAGAAACAGGAGTGCAAATTTTGCATGCGAAAGAAAGTTCCAAGTACTGTCTATCACTAAACAAGTGATTATATTAGTGCTTATAGTTTGGAAAATGGGCAGGGAAAATAAGACAAAGTAGATCCTGACATGTCTCTTTGTTATCCTGGTATTTATGGCAAAGAAGATGTTGTTGCCAGCCACAGAAAATCAGAGTATGTATGTAAATTTAATAAAATGCAATATATCTGGCAATATAGCATTGCCTGCAGTGTAATAATAAGATATGAATAACAGAGTGATAATCTTAGACAATATAAAACTGGATGACATGAATGAGTGAATCCAGACTAAAAGAAAAAAGGCTATAATGGGGAAAAAGGCGCTGCAGTTATCTTAGCAAATAAGGGCTTCATAAAGAAAAGCTTATGTAACTCTTAAAGCTATGCAGTGTAATACACAGCAAATGTTTCTGCCGGAATATGTATTTTTACCCTATTTATATTCACCAAGATTATATTAGTAGTGCTTTGCACATAATAGGTAGCCAACAACTATAATATGTCCTATAGAAAAGTAAGGTATTGATATATACCTTGCATATATGTCTATGAACAAAATCTGTTTTTTTTTCAGTTCATAATATATTATTTGCTTCGTGTTGTATACCTTCATCTGATATTTTGCATCCAAGAATCACTGACTTGTCATTTTTATGAACTTTTCCCATTTTTTCATTCCGTTGGGCCCACTGGTGAAATATTTTGATACCCGACACAACTGATTATCCCTGCCCCATATTCATCCTGGTGTAACTAAAATAAATTTGTTACTTGGATCTGAATCTTTTATTATATTTTGTACTGTGTTAATTCCTAATTTTGCCAGATAAAGACTTAATAGTAATACTGTTTACAGGATTATTTGAATTGATTGCAGGAGAGGTCAGTTGGCTGGTCATTTCAGTTAACATACATGGATTAGCACAAATCAAAGTAGTGTATAGCAGTTAATTTACTATGCTTTAAAGCTTATAATAGTTCGAGTATAAAAGTCCTAAGAGAGCTGTGTTTTTTTTTTCTTTTTTACAGCACTTTGCATGGCTGATGCTTGCAGGATTGTATTTTAATTTTTAACTTCTCATATACTTCAGTTTCAGTCTCCATGTATAATCATTCTTTGTTTCACATGAACTGTAATTACTTAAAATATGAGAAATGGAATGGCTTTATAAGCACACATTTGTATACTTGAACCTTTATGCATGTGTACACATACATAAAAAAATTGTAAGGCATTGTTATTAAAATCCCAACGCAAATTTTATCTTTACATAGTAGTTCTACTTGCAGTATCTAGATATCCTCAGCAGACAAGATACACATTAATCCCAGCATATATTTCTAGCACAATTAAACTAATATTGCAGAATAATTTGTGTGGTAAGATATTGGGCAGGATTCACGAAGCCTCCGTGTAAGAGTTATAACTCATACACGGAGGCTGCAGTTAAACGGAGTGATGTCAGCATGCTCTGCATATTCATGAGAGCATGCTGAATCACAATTAAGGCTAACACGGTCCATGTAAGACAGTAGGGGCGTGTCCATAGTCCGAGCCCTGTAAGCGGACATGCCCCCAGAAGAGGAAAAGTTCCCAAAGTAAACACCCATGACAGAGTCCACGGAAATGTGAATAAACAGAACACAACACATGCCCCACAGACTATGAACAGAAAACATATAAATAAACATGTTATATATTTTTTTTAAATTGTAAAGATGTTTAACTGTGAGTGCGCTCATTTGCGCGGGCGTGCCCATAGTGCAGCTACAGTTAGAAGTCAGTGGGAAAGCATATAAGAACTAAATATGCGAAATAAGCCAGGAAGCAATAGCATAGCGGTAAAGATGTTGGCTGGAGAGCAGGCTTTCATGGTTCGAGCCCCCACAACACCAAT
Organism: Protopterus annectens; assembly: GCF_019279795.1. Classification (NCBI taxonomy): domain Eukaryota; kingdom Metazoa; phylum Chordata; order Ceratodontiformes; family Protopteridae; genus Protopterus; species Protopterus annectens. The sequence goes on from NC_056738.1 coordinate 240,339,172, forward strand.
TTTTTTTATTTTTAGCAAAATAAGCAGGAAACAAGTCCCTGACAAATATGTACACATAAAACCACATTTTATGTAAAATGTAATGAAATAGCCAATTTATATTGAAGAAATGTGAGGTAACAAAAGAATAAAAAATGCCAGATGTGCCCATAGCTAAGCTACAGTTTAACAGGGTGAGTGCATCTGCCCGTAGGTGAGCAGTGGTTTAACTGGTGCAAAATGAGTGCCCGTAGCTGAGCAGTAGTTTAACACGCTGAATCTATGTGCCCGTAGCTGAGCTGAGCATAATATGTGTGCTGATAGTCAAATGAGGCTTAAAGCAGCGTACCCTGTTTGCGCGGAGCTGCGCACTGCGCAAACAAGCTAACCGACGGGCAACGTTGAGCAAGCCGTATCAAAACTGCCTTTACACAGACACACCCCTCAGCATGTCTAGACAGTCATGAAAAATAAAAAGCAGTGGCCAGGTTCGAACCCAGGATACTATACACCATAGTCAAGGTACTGAACCACTAAGCCATGACAGCAGTACCCATAAATGCAATAATAGCTAATATATAGGAATGAATACAAACTGGAGCATGACAATGCAGGTTTACTGAAGTTGATACAATTCCAAAATGGCCAATCACAGATATGTGTGGGAAAAATGGACTATATAAGCCCCATAGGCGGGAATACACAGCATAAATGATTGTAGAACTGACCTGCAGGCAGAATGACAGGAGTAGGAGAGGGTAGTGGCTTTCGAGCAAAGAGGTGGGGCATTGAGGAGTCCAGGTACATGGTCTGGCTCCTAGTCCACAATCATGAGGCCCAACTCATGCAGGGCCAGGTCCTCTGGGGAGCATACAGGGCCGAGGCGTGGGACCGGTTGGCTCATGATCTCACCAGTGCCACAGGGATTCCAAGGACAGGTGAGCAGGTCCATCACCACCATGCAGACCTGAAGAGACGCAAGCAGGACCAACTGAACATTTGGATCCAGGAGGCCCGGCAAACACCCAACGCCCCACTACTGAGTAAGTTACATTTAATTATGTATGTAAGAAATTAAACTAGCTGATATTATGGAGATGTGTATTCCAATATTACTTCATTTATATTACAGCGGCAGGTGTCCATTCTGCGAACCGCAGAGCCTATGCCGATAGGCTGGTGTGGTTGCGCCACCAGGCAGGTCAGTAACCCACTACCAGTAACTGTAAAGAAATATAAAAGTATGACAGTCAACAAAAGAGTGCAGTGTAGTCAGTAAGGAATAAAATGTGCAAGTAACAGTGTGGAAGTGTATGCAAGTATTGCTTGATTACAAAAGTGTGTTTCAGCCTGTAAGTTAAATCGAAAAATGAAACTGTCTGACATATATTCTGAAATAAAAATGCCCTACCTGTAAGAAAATAGTACACAACCTGCAGCAGGCTGAAAGGTATAGCTGCAGAAGATGATGAAATCACATGTGTGAAATATATCCCTGTTGAAATACTGAAACATGACAGAAGTGAGAATGCTGGAAAGGATTGTAATAACTACAGGTAAAACATGTCAATAAAGCCTAGAAGTAAGTACCATCCTGAATAGTAAAATGAAAGCAAGTGAGAGAGTGTGAGAAAGTGTCATGAATCCAGCAATACAGTAGTAATAACCCCTGAATAAAGTATACTGCAGTCAAGACAGAATGACATGCATGTGAGAATCAAAACCAAACAGCGAAATCTGTTCAAAGTGTTGCTGCATCTGGAATGTGTATCCCAAAATCTGGATATGTTGCTCTCAGTCTGCAATATGCAGATAGGATGATTGTCTGATATACCAAACATCCACACTTGTCTACAGCTATATAAAGCAAATGTAGCAGGATGATGTAGCTGAACAAAGCTAGATATGAATGTGTATGAAGAACAATAAAATGTATATTGATGTTGCAGTAACAGTCCTATCACCAAGTTGAAATAGTTATCATATAGGAAACTGTAGTTAGAACAGTAGTGTGTATATAACTGTAGCTATTAGAAATGTACAGCATATGTATTGGTATTCGAAGGTGTTAATATTATTTTCTTTACCCCACCCTATAATCACATATAACCCATTCCACGTGAAAATGGTATGTGCAATCACAATGAACACCCCTGGACGTTTGTCCTGTTGGGTCATATATATTTGCATGTCCGTTGATGCATCTGCCCTGTTCATACATCCAAACCTGATGGCCTGTTGCCATCAATTAACCTTGCATGTTGTTGGACTGTGTATTTCTGGTCAAAATATGCATGTGTTATGCACGCTGTTCAATGGTGTGAATATCTGGGTGTTTGGTTAATGGGAATACTAATGCATGCTGTTACAACTAATTGTGAATGGTATTATATGTCACTAACCCAAACTGTCATGACATAATGCAAAACATAGGACGACAGGGAAGGCGGGTTCCAGCGGACCCACCTCTCCCACCTCAGCTGGCGAGTGCACCTGGCACTAGTGCTGAGTCCGGACCCTCCTCCGGTGGCCCTGCGCCACCTGCAGGTGGAAGCGCTGCAGGGGATGGGGCTCACCCCCGTCTGCAAGTGTGGCCAGAGGAGAACCACCACTCACCCTCCGTAGCGTCCGGACTGTGGTGCGTAGGGAGATTCGGGACTCTGTTCTCGAGCCCCTACGCCAGCTTGAGGCATGGGTGGCGCAACTAACGGGCATGCCTGTTGCCTGGCCTACACAGCCCCCAGCACAGCCCCGTCCTGGGCAGTGAAGGAACAGTGGCAACTGCCTATGGGTGGGGATATCAGTTCCACTGTTGCCATCTGTGGGCTCATGGGCTCTGGATATCCAAACCTCCGTCCCCGTCAATTGTGTAAGCCCCCACATGTGTCATACACCGCCCCTGTATGCGTCTTGTTTGTCTTGTCCATTTACCTACCCAATCTACCTCCCCAGCTGTACCGACTTCCTTCACCTGACATACCACTCTCACCTGAAAAAAAAAAAAAAGGGCACTCTGTACGCACAAAAAAAATTATGCCCCATACATAGCTGCCCATTCCGCACACATGTCTGCTGGACATGGAAACTATCAATTACAATTGGCTGTACAACAAGTATTATTGTTGTCCTGACACCTCTTTCAGGGGTGGAAGGTTTCAAATGTCACACCAAATTACATACATATGCACAGCTGTTGCTTATGAAGAAAGGGGCAGCTATGGGCCTTACCTACATCCCTCCTGCAAATCCCAAGCTTGTTTCCCTACTGTCTTACCCTCTTTGTGACCCCTTTTTCACCACTTTCCTGTCTCCCCATTTTCTTTTCTTTCAAAGAAAATAAGCTGGTGTCGCCAGAGTAAGCACCGTTAAGCGGTTGTAAGTGGGTGTGCGTGTGTGCGGAGCTAACTGCCAGTGCGCGTGAGCTCCGCAAACCAGCGCTAACCCGGTTACAACTGCTTAAAAGTGCCTTAGTCACTTTGATTGACAGGTCCTGTACTCAGTTCAAAAGCAAAATAAAATCCCACTGTCAGTCCCGAACCCAGGACCATGGAAACACTAGTCTGTACGACCTACCACTAAGCCATGACTCTTATACAAGAACATTGTGCTAAAATAAATATAACATGTAATAGTAGGGATGAATGTACAGGGAATATAGGATGTGTAGTACACAAAGCATGTCATTTAGAATTACTGTCAAAACTACTGGATTCCCATAAGAGTATTGTGTGAACAGAAACAGCCATGCTAGTTGGTAGCTTGTAGATAATAATGTCAGTTAAAGTACATATATAAATGTATGTATATGCACATATATATATATATATATATATATATATATATATATATATATATATATATATATATATATATATATATATATATATATATATATATATATATATATATATAGTTGTAGGAGTCATTGTGCATACACACTTGCTACAGGGAACATGAGAGAGGAATGGAGAAATGTGAATATACAACACAGCCTGAATCATGAGAGAGATACTAACCTTTACACTCACAGAACACTGTCCACAGCATACCAGCATGGTCCCCACCCTTACAATCTGAAAGGGCAACGCCTATCCCACATACCCTTTTAAAGCACTGACCTGAAATCACAGTGAGAACTGCAATCAGTACACAACTGGCTGTATGCAATTAGCAAATGCTGGCTTACAATTGATGCAGAGGCCATCACATGGACCTATGTAGATACCTACAAAAGCATCCAGTGCTAACACTCCACACATGCAATACATTCATTGCACTGTCTGGAAGCAGACAGAGGGAGAGCGAGAAGTGAGAGAGAGAGAGAGAGAGAGAGAGCAAAAAAAAAAAAAAAAACATTATACACTGTGACTCTGTCACCCGATGCTGTCAGCAGTGACACCAGCAGCAGCAAGCAGAAGCAGTGGTAATGCAACCAACTGCGACAAACACAGGTAATGCAAAGTAGCAGGTTAATAGTGTGCATACTGTGAACCCTCCAAATGTGTCATAGGTCTGTATCCATAGGTATGTCCATGTGATATGTTGTGTGTACGTAGTTCCACCAAAAGGGGATTACCATACATTATATGTTAATCAGTCTTAGGCCATGATCCTGGCAGCAGTTGTCTGTGCATTGCCCCCAGCAATGGCTGTAGTGACTGCTTTGAAAGGTCAGCCAGGTTCAAAAGGCAGGATCAGCCCATCACAAAGGCACACTGGCTGGGAACAAGTGTCTGCAGGTACCCGATATCACTGCATATGCATCCCATACTGCATAATTCCATAGCTTAGCAGACCAGGCCGGTTATGCATATGATGTGGTAGTTCCCAGGGTCAGTCGAGGTGCCCGCTTAGTGATGTGGGACCACTGTTGCTGTATGCCACTGTCCAGGTACATATCCTGTAGTATGGCCAAGATAAACTATCAGTGTTATATGTGGTTGTATGTCCCCTTGGAGTGCAGGTAGCACACATCCAGGGATACCATGAGGTCACAGTGATGCTGTGTGTTCTTCTCTGCTGAGGGCAGACCTCACCTGGACATGTGAGATGACAGGGAGGTTACATCCAGCTGTGATAAATATTTCAACTGGTGGGGGAGAAGGAGGGGGGATACATGCACCGAACATGTCTGCAAGATTGTTGCCAATATCCGTGTGTTTGGTGAATGTTAAGTAGGTGTGTATTAACACAGAGCATATCTGAGGCATGTGGTCCATATGTGTAACATAACTGAAGAAGGCCTTGTGGTCGTCCATAGTGTTTGTGTCCATTTCCCTCCCAGAGTAGGCCGTGGCCGTTGTTATGATGGACCATAGCGTAGTAACAGTGCTGACCACAGATGCCTTCCCTTAATGTGAATGTGCTCTGTCCTGCAGTAGCCTCCTGCTATTGTTATACAATCTGCCTCTGTCTGGGGTCCACCGGACAGGATGCCTAACCTTTGTGCATAGGGTCTGGGTTAGAAATGTGTGTGCAAGTTTCATGCAATCTGTGGCATGTCCGTGGTAAGCATTTGCAAAGGGGTCAGCAGTGTGGCTTGTGGCTTCCACTGGCCCAGTGCACTGCATGGATACCATCTCAGTCCCAGCAAGTGAATAACTGTCTAATCACATACATATCAAAGTAGTCTACTGTGCTGGTGGTGGTGGTGGGATATGTATATCCAGGCCAAGTAACTTCTGTCCACATCACAGTAGTGGACGGTGTCCCACATACAGTACCTTGGGATGAACCCCCAGAGTGAGGTTGTGCATTGCACCTGTCAGTGTGTGCTGACCGATGGGGCATGCTACTATGTTGTGTGGAATGTGGCAGGTATTGTTGCACAGGTGTTGGCTGAGCACTGATGTCTGGCCATGTACCTGTGTATCCACCACGACACACACACATGCAACATATGGGAGTAGTAGTATATCACTACACATGAGTATCATGTATAGTATGTGTGCCATATATTGCTGACATGGTCTGCTGATATCTTGTTTGTGTTCTCTTCCAGGGAGATGGCGCATCAGCGTAACCCCTCCTACTCTGTGGTGGAAGTCGAGGAGATCCACCAGAGCCTGGTGCGGGAGTATGACATCCTGTTTTCCCTGCACTGTGTCAAGACCTGGTCCGTAGGGTAAATGATATTGGCACGCATAACAGGACATATGAGCAGGTACAACACCACTGCAGTGATTTAATCCAAAGTGTCCGTCAGCGTGCATCAGATATCCACAGGCAACAGGTTGCCACAGGAGGTGGGGTGGCCACACATCCCCCCCTCACCAGACTGGAGGGGCTACTCCTAAGTGTTGTAGCTCCAGCCCCGGAACACCAACAGCAGTACACCTGCATTATGATGGAGGCTGGTTCCACACAGCAGCACGACATGGAGCGTGCAGGTAATATGCCATATGTACACTTGACTGTTCTGTACACTGTATCATATGCAATATCAATGGCACAGTTGTGCCCACTGACATTAATCTCATCATTTCTGCAGGTCCCTCCAGGGTTACAGCAAGGCAGGCCATCCATGCTGGTGAGTGTGTTTAACATAACCTATAATAGTCCTGATAATGCTAGTAACAGTAGTGTAACTCAATAGTGCTCTGTATGTATACTGCGGGGTGTGCATGTGTGCATGTGTGCAGATGTGCCTGTGCCCATGTGTGCATGTGTGCATGTGTGCAGGTGTGCCTGTGTCTACGTGCGCATGTGTGCATGTGTGCCTGTGTCCACGTGTGCATGTGTGCATGTGTGCATGTGTGCCTGTGTCCACATGTGCATGTGTGCATGTGTACACGTGTGCATGTGTGCATGTGCCCATGTGTGCATGTGACCACATGTACATATGCGCATGTGTGCATGTGTCCATGTGTGCATGTGTCCACGTGTGCATGTGTGCATGTGTGCATGTGTCCATGTGTGCATGTGTCCATGTGTGCATGTCTGCATGTGTGCATGTGTGCCTGTGTGCATGTGTGCATGTGTGCATGTGTCCACGTGTGCATGTCTGCATGTGTGCCTGTGTCCATGTGTGCATGTGTGCCTGTGTCCACGTGTGCATGTGTGCATGTGTCCATGTGTGCATGTGTGCATGTGTGTAGAAGTGCATCACTGGCAACAATGTCTGGAGTCTGTAAACTGTGTTTCCTGTCTTCCTCCCACAGGTTCTGGGGCTGCTCTGGTGACCTGCAGCAGGGAACCTGAATCCTGTGCCACGGCTACTGGTAATGATGATATTTGTGTAATGGTACAGGAAGGTGTGTCAGGGTCTGCCATTGGTCAGCCAATTGACAGTACACAGCTGTCAACCCCATCATTGCGCACAGTCATCCTGCCAGTACATCCTTTGTCACCATTGTCCCTAGGTGATGGACAGGATACAGTGGGCATAGACCAGGGTAATGTGGTACCTGTGGCACATGCGTCCCCACACAGCAGCCATGGGCAGGATCCTCCAATGGTACCACACAGACAGTTGCCCATGGGTTCTCGTGGGAGCATCCGTGGGCGTACTGCCTCTGGCCAACATGCCCAAAGAGGTCTGTCAACCTCAGCTATGTTTCGGACTGTCATGCAGGCACAGTCACGTATGGAAAGGTACACCAGACAGGGTCTGAGGGAGCTGAGAGCATGTCGCACAGCCATGACAGACAGTATGCGTGACATTGCGGATGCTATCCGTAACTTCACCGATGTCATAGACAGACGTTGTGGGGACATATTACAGCAGTTCCACAACCAGATGTCCATGAGCCAGGGCAATGGTGGGCGTTTGTGGCGTCGACGTGGCCGTATGCTGGCAGCAGCAGCAGCAGCAGCTGGCAGTCGGTGTGGACGACAACAGGCTCGTGCACACCCCCATAGTGCCAGCAGCAGCCCCAGCAATGCTGAGTCTGTGCTGTCATCGGAACGCCCCAGGAGACCACGTGCACGTGGCTCTGGACAGTCCCAACAGGGACATGTGTCCAGTCAACACACACCCGCTTCTGATGACAGTATCCAGTCTGGCTTAGTACTGGATACGGTCCATAGCACCCCTGCCAGGCACAGGTACCGTGTCCGTGCACACAGACACTGATCTGTATGGCCTGCCAGGTGCAGTCTGTGGCTGTCCACAAACCCCTGTATATGGCAGCCATGAGGTGGAACTGTGTGCGTGCATACAGACATGCAAAATGTTAACACCTAGGGCGACCACATACATGCACACACTGCACCAACACTGCCCCACCCTGTACTGCTGCCCCTCACCAACACACATACACATACATGTCAATTGGTGGTATTAGTGGCTGACTCAGGCATACTTAATCCACACCCTGTGCATATGATGACACTGTGCCACCTCCTGCAATCTCCAACATCATTGCGGGAACAGGTAAACACATTGCTGTTGCACAGGGTGACTACATAGAAGTGTATTAGTAGTATCATGTTGGTAACAGTACAGTGTGCTGCTATGACTGTGTGTTTATCCCAGCATGCCTGCTGCAGTAACTGTATGAATGTCCTGAATTGTTATCTGCACCCATAGTACATACCAAAGTATAACAGCTGCACATAATTGCATGCCGGTGGTAAGGTCGTCAACAGATAGCCGCATACATGGGTAGCACAGGGGGAAAGCTAGCACAAGTAATGATATGCAATGGTGGACATGTACAGTAATGGTGTCAACTTGCCCACAACGACTATGCCATGTGGATGTTCGCGCATGTAGATATGTGTGCAGTACCAATGTTATCCAAATCACAAATAACTATGACATAATATCATTTCTACCATGGGCATCTGCACTGTGTATTCCTGGGTACATGTTGATAGTGCCTACATATTTGCATTGTTACTTACTGTTATTGTTACCCCTTCTATGTTGTACAATGCACTACTTCCAGCCCTGTTTACTGTAGCTTTGTTTGCATGCATGTTCGCTTGGAGTTCCCTGGAACACTGCTTACACCTGCAATGCAGAGTTACAGTGCTTCTGTAGACTTCTAGTGACATCTGCATAGTGTACGATATATATGTCAACTTTACACATGACAGAACATCACTGTCTGTCCTGTACGCATGTACGTTGCCTGTGACACATTGCACACGTCTTACCTGGCATTTACCCACATGTGCAGTCATATATGTCAGTGCTATGAAACAGTAGCGGTACACCCACACATACACACCTTCAGTATGTTGTTCCCCATTGGCCCTATGTGTTGGTACTCACCATGGCAATCACACTACTAGGGTAGCATGTGCAAAGGTAACCTGTGAATTGCCTCTATGGTCCAGTTGTGGTTTATGTGAGTCATGTGTCAATGTCACAGCTGCCACATGTATGCAGTCAGCCATCACCCTTGGCCAGGAACGTACAACACATGTGTGGGATGCCACCACACAGCCAATCTGGGGACTGGGCTCTCTGAAGCCAGGAATGCCATACCCTGTCAGGTGGCATGTCATATATACTACATCCTGGACAAACGTCAACCCCAATCCCTGCTGCTACTATTGATAATACCCCTGAAGATGTTCCTGATAGTTTTGACCAGTTCTATACTGAGACATTTAAGGCCCCAGCTAGCCATCTACCTCCTAGCTCCCCTGGTCCTGAAAGTAGCACACCTAGAAACCTACTTGTGTTCAGCTGCCAACCAGTTGCCACTTCACTTCTCCATATCTTGATTGAAACAGTGAAACCCACTACACTTTCTGCTGATCAACTCCCTGCCGAGTACCTATCACAATCAGATGATGCTATTGCTTACCCCGTCTCAAAGGTAATCAAATGAACCATGGTAGAATCTAAATTCCCCACCATCTGGAAAATGTCATATGTAATCCCACTTCACAAAGGAGGCAGCTCTACTGAATTCTCCAATTATAGGCCAATAGCTATACTCTCTCCACTTGCAAAGATTATGGAAACGTTAGTCATAGACAATTCATGCACCACCTAATCCAACATCGCATTATGGCAGACACTCAGCATGGCTTACGTCCTCATCACAGCACTACTTCAGGCCTCCTAGCCTTTACTAACACCATAAACCATACTTGCAACACTAATTATATATCCTCAGCCCTCTTTTTGGATCTGTCCAAGGCATACGATATGGTTGATCACCAACTTGTACTCCACACCATGCAAACACTGTCTAGATACTGGAGCCTTCCAATGTTTTCAATCCTACCTGCATGGTCGACAGCAGGCTGGCCTCTGGCAGAACAAACTCTCTAACCTTCTACCTAACACCCTCAGAGTACCACAAGGCTCTATACTAGGGCCCTTGCTGTTCTCCATCTTCATTAACGACCTTTATACTGTCATCCCAGAAGTCAGCTGTATCCAATATGCTGAAGACTCTACTCTGATCTGCTCAGCCACATCTCCAGTAGAGTTATGGTCAGCTACCCAGACCACCTGTAATACAATAGAAAACTGGCTTTCTGAACATCGTCTGATCCTAAATCCCAAATAAACTAAACTGCTGTTATTTCACCAGCACATAGGTCTAACGCTTTCACCGTTACCATAACATCAACTGATGGCACAATAATCTCCCCTGACCCATCTACTAAACTATTAGGTGTCATCATAGACAATAATCTCAAATGTGACCTACATGTTAACCAAATTATCATAGCCATCAATAGAAAACTAGGGTCACTTTACAGAATTAAAGCCTTCCTAGCCCCTCCAGCTAAAGGTGCCATAGCTCGCTCACACCTTGTTTCAACCTTTCTGTATGCATCCCCTCTACTCTCGGATATGAACAAGACTGTCCTTAACAAACACTCAATTTGCTACAACCACATTGCCAGGTTTGCCACTGGGCTGCCTTTTAGGACACATCATTGCACCACTCTAAACCAGCTTGGTTGGCTTGCAATACCCAGCCTAATACAGTATAACCAACTGATTATGGCCTATAAAATCCTCTATAATCCAGACAATACTCTTGCACTTCAAATATTATCACCCCCTATAACAATCCTAGACCGCTTTGATCCTCTAACAAACTACTAATTCAGACTAGCAAGTTTAATAACACAGCCGGTGATACTCTCTTTGCAAACTCTGTAAGTAGATCCTGGAACTCACTTCCAGCCGATATTACCCTACTGTCCACCTTAGGTCAATTTAACACTAGACTCATACAACATTTGTCACTTAACTGGCTATGTCAATGTATCAAGCCTGGCTAACTCGAATGTGTAATATCTGTGAACCACTTTACTGTGTAATTTAATTTAATCCTGACTTGTGCTCAGGACTAACATTAACCTGTTTAACATGTTTAACTTGCTTACTTATGTAATCCCTGTATATAATCTGTTTGTAATATGTAATGCTGGTATTATGTAATGCTGTATCTGCTACACTCTTAGCTTGTCTCCACGGGCCTCCCCTGGAAATGGACATGCATCCAGTCGGACTATCCCGGTCAACAAATGTAGGATAAACAAATAAATAAATAAAATATATTACAGTGACTACAATACAAGTCAGATATTGACACGCACTGACAGCATGCTGAACACACTAGGGCATATGTGGGGACTCAGAATATCATCCGGCCTGGCCATCACACACCTCCGCAGCTGGCACACAGGCATATGTTCCATCGGAACATAGCACATACCACACATGGCACGCACATCCCCTGTGCCACACACTCACAGCCTGTAGGGCTACACAACACACCTGCTACAGACGTGTCAGGTACCTGTCTTGTGTGCTGCACTGGGGTCCCGCTCAACAGGCTGTATCTGGTGAAGGTCACAGTGATATGCCTCAGGGGCACTATGGTCCACCACAGAACACATGCATACAGGTCAGTCAGAGGCATGGACACATATGACTCACTCATTGACCATGCCAGTATGGCTGCCTGAGACATACCTCCCTGGACTACATGATAGGGAACATAGAATGGATCTCTCAGCATGTGGCACAGGCCAGTATGAGCCTGATGTTGGTTGCCAACATACCCTCACCAGGTATTCGACCACCATATATGGGAAGGGTGTTGTATGTCTACATTATGCTCAGTCTCCACAGTCATTCATAGGGTATCCACTGGCTGTCAATGTCTGCTTACATGCTAGGGAAGCCACAATGATGTGCAAGGGTCATCTTGCACGTGACACCCATGGCCCGATGTATAATGGCAAAGCTCCTTGGTACACACATACTGCCTTATGCTGCAGGACATGGTTTACATAGCCACCTCCGTGGGTATCACACAGGTTAGGACACTAACAGTGCTGCTACACAACAACAGCAGTGTACACCGGAAGATGCATGCACCAGACACTGCCCTCAGCACGGTGAACTGCAATGTCTGTGCAGAACCAGATTCATGATTCATGGCTCACAGGTGTTACCCATCACTGACAGGTTATGCCCCATACCATGCCTGTCATCCCCTACACATGTAACACACATGGATAGGGGGGTGGTATCCCAAGGTACCACAGATACACACACCTCCAGGTTGTTGGCACAGCACAAACCATCAGGGCCTAATCATGTGCAGCTAACAGTGTGTTGGACTGCCATCTGGTTCATAGCCTGGCACACACAACCCTCCCATACACAGGAAGACCACCTATCCTCCATAACAACACTGCATCCAGCCAAACATTGTGTGAGAGCATCTGTAGCTACAACACACTAGTTGAAGGGTTCACAGCATGTGGTCACTGAATTGCAATGGAATGACATGTTACCACTACCACAACAGGTGGGAACATGCAGCACCTATACATCGACTACATGTACACTATATGGCCCAGACCAGATGTGTATCCCCTGCTGTAGGTATTTCACCATATACACCCACACTGTATAGAGACATACCACGTGCGGACCCTGCACAGTAAGACACAGTCATATTGGTATACATTGCAAATACCATTTATCCACTTGAGGCATGTGTCAGATATGGTAACTACTGCAGGCCACAGGTATGTATGTGTATGTGTCACACACATACATCATGTGTGCAATGCCATTGCTGGTTTAGGCAATGGCATGCATTGTTATGTACAAAGACCAACACAAGGTCATACTGTGTGACACAACCACACATGGCAGTTGTGGGTTACCAAAACATACCTATCTGTACTCTGACAATGGTAATAGACACGGTAGCAGAGCGCACCATTGGCATTACTAGCCAACTAGCCCTGTTTGGCTGCGCTGATAGTGTGGTGACATCCCCTGTGTTTACTGGGGGAGTATGCAGCATCTGGTGTATTATAGTATTTGCCAAAAGGATCTGTTCTCTCACACTTGCATTTGCACACAACCTACTACCCCCACACACACGCACACTTGCAGGATTCATTCCCTTACCTAACTAAGTCATGACACGTGAGAGAGACGCATTAGCAAAGCGCACTATTCGGTTTACTAGATAGTTCCTCTTCTCTGGCTGTACTTACAGGGTGCTGACAACATCAGTATTTTGAAAGGGTAATGTGCATCAGGTAGTGTGATCTCCTGATTGACAAAACTAACATGTTTTTCATACGGAAATGCACACACACAAACTCTCCACATCCAAACACACACACATGCCATTTACAGGTTTCAAACTCCTACCTAACTACATTATGATACTCGGGAGAGACGCATTAGCAGAGTGTGTTATTCGCATTTTTGGGAGGCTTCTCTTCTCCTGCTTTACTTATAGGGTGCTGACATCATCAGTGTTTAGAAAGGGGAGTGTGCATCCTGTAGTGTGTTCTCCCAGTTGCCAAAAGGGACATTTCCCTCACACAAATTTGCACACACACTGACCCCCTTCATCCAAACACACACACTTGCCATTTGCAGGATTCAAACCACTACCTAATTATGTTATGACACTCGAGACGGACGCAGTAGCAGAGTGCGCTATTCACATTACTGGGAGGCTTTTCTTCTCCTGCTGTACTTATAGGGTGCTGACATCATCAGTGTTTAGAAAGGGGAGTGTGCATCCTGTAGTGTGTTCTCCCAGTTGCCAAAAGGGACATTTCCCTTACACAAATTTGCACACACACTGACCCTCCTCCAAGCACACACACTTGCAGGATTCAAACCTCTACCAAACTATGTTATGACACTCGAGACGGACGCATTAGCGGAGCACGCTATTTGCATTACTGGGAGGTTTCTCTTCTCCTGCAGTACTTATAGGGTGCTGACATCATCTGTGTTTAGAAAGGGGAGTGTGCATTCTGTAGTGTGTTCTCCCAGTTGCCAAAAGGGACATTTTTCGCTCACCAACCCCCCTCATCCAAACTTGCCATTCACTGGATCCAAACCACTGCCTAATTATGCTATGACACTCAAGACGGACGCATTACCAGAGTGCGCTATTCGCATTACTGGAAGGTTTTTCTTCTCCTGCTGTACTTATAGGGTGCTGACATCATCTGTGTTTAGAAAGGGGAGTGTGCATCCTGTAGTGTGTTCTCCCAGTTGCCAAAAGGGACATTTTTCATACACAAATTTGCACACACACCAACTACCCTCATCCAAACACACACACTTGCCATTTGCAGGAATCAAACCACTACCTAACTATGTTATGACACTCAAGATGGATGCATTAGTAGAGTGCGCTATTCGCATTACTGGGAGGCTTCACTTCTCCTGCTGTACTTATAGGGTGCTGACATCATCTGTGTTTAGAAAGGGGAGTGTGCATCCTGTAGTGTGTTCTCCCAGGGACATTTCCTTCTCACACACACAAACCCCACTCACCCCCACACACACTGAGCATTTGCAGGATTTGAACCCCTACCTAACTATATTATGACACTTGAGAAAGATGCATTAGCAGAGCACACTATCCGAATAACTGGGCATCTGTTCTGCACCTGTAGTATTTATAGGGTGCTGACATCTTTATTTCTACACAGGTATGTAGATGTAGTACTACCTGGCGGGTTGGGGATAGCATATATATGCATTTGCAGCCACCTACGTCAGGGTCAGATATGCACATCGCACTGGCAGGTTATGTTCTATACCATGCTTTGGGACCACAGGACCTGTAACACACAACACAACCAGTCCATAACACCACATCCACATCCAGGACACACACTTAGTTTCCCTGGGAACAGTGCCAGGATATGCAGGTATTCACATACACCATTCCAGTTGTTAACATCAGGTACAGGCATATTGTGTGTGAGGACTACTCAGGCCTCTACCACTTTACCCTACGGCCACTACAATTTGTGGGTTCATGTGCTATGGCAGAACCACACACCACAGCCACATGGGTGAATACATATTGCACCTGTCCATCTGCAACGTGGGTACTCACTGTTCCACACTAGAGGTAGACCACCATTGTTGATATCTGACCATACCCACCTTTCCCTGGACATCCATATCTCATCTCCACACCCAGGCAAGGTTGTCACTGCACACAAACTGTGTTTAGCACAAGCAGACTCTACACTTGTGTAGACTGGGGTGGATGACTTCAGAGGACCCATGCTGGAGGACTATACTGGCCACTCAGCATAATCCTTGACAATTGCATTCTATGAGCATGTGTACAGTTTGCATTGGTCATGCTATCCCACATATACCCATGACTGCTCCACAACAAGACACCTGTCAGCTGTACACCAGCCATATATGTGCCGTTCAACAGACAGAGTGACCTAATACATTGCAAAGCTGTGGCCCACAGAGGGAGGGCATCTGTGGACAGTTCCGGCATGGCACTTCATTCACACATACTCATTACAACACAGTGTTGACAGTGGAATCATCCAGAGAATGCAGATAGGGCTTCCCTCAGTCTGTTATTGACGGACACCTACTGTCAGAGATCCTCAGCAACCCTCTCACAGCACACACCGACAACATGGCTGTGGCTTAGCACATTCAATCCCTGAGACCTCCATGGTGCCCCTGCTTGACAGAGGCACAGCTCACTAGCCTCACATGTTGCCTTCTGTGACCTACTTTACAGTGGCACAGTAGCCTACTATCCTGGGGATGCAGATGCCAAGCACACTCTGGTTGAGCTGTCAGTCCCTGGGGCAAGAAGCCTAGTATTGACCTCTACACCCATATGTTCAATTGTCGGATGCACAATATTTGTTGTGCTGTTCTACTGTTTGCAGGTCTTTATTGCCATGGCATTCCCTGTTCCTATGACCAACTTGTGTATCTGTGGAAGATGTTTGCATATGAGGGCGATCCACTATATCACTTATGTGTCTGTGGTCATTTACTGTGTGCACTGGGCTAATTGCTGTGTTGTGGCTGGTTCCTGGACTGACACGTACAAATACCAGATATGTGTGGCCAACTGCTAAACGGAGATATGGCCTAAGTGTGTGAGCATGCCCAGTTCAGCCTTTCCATGGCATGTTGTCTGACATATGCCTCATTTATCAAAGTGTGCGAGCATGCCCAGTGTGAGCTTTCCATATGTTGCACTCTGAAGTCCACCACATATTTGGGTGTGTGTGAACTTTGACAATATCGCACGTTTATGATTGTGTGTTGGGTGTCATGTTGTGTACTAACTGGCCAACTGCTTCATGTCTGCCACAACAGGGATTATACTGTGCCTGCAGGGATTGTATGGGATACTTTGCAGACAGTTCTCAACATACTTTCATAATGACCTAACACTGTAGTACCGTATAGTGTACTGGTTCGGTACTTTCACTGTGGTGGACAGTATCCTGGGCTTTAGTCCTATGACTGCTTGACATCTTCATAGTGAGCACAACAGACTGTGTAGGGGCGAGTTGTGCACATATGACCATGTTGCAATATGTTCAGATATGGACTACCTACACCAGGCTCGTCCAACATTGCTAGTGTATTCCACAACATGGGTGGACATTGGCAAACACTAGCGATGTTCCCTAGGCCATTTCTGATGCTAGTCACAGGGTGTGTTTGTCCTTCGACACACATTGTAACTGGAGTTTGCCATTACATATGTCATGGTTAGTATACTGTGCCTCCGTCTACCTCTGACATAACAGTGATACCCAGGGTAGCCTACCATCTCCCATACACTCATCAGGAAGCCTCTTGAGGGTTGTCAATATGTGGCTCTCTGGCTGACCTGTACCAGGAGTTTACTGACGTGTGGGGGTGCCTTCTGTGTTATGGATCATTCTGTACAGCTTGTCCTATGTATGTCAGTGCTGGGGTTTAGGTCTCTCATGTGCATAGCTCACTGCCATTCAGATTGTACAAGGTGCAACATGTTCATTCATTCCAGGTTGGACATGGCTTCATACGTCAGGCACAGCTTTCCTGTAGCTGGGAAGGATGGCGGTGTGTGGGGCTGCGGTTTGTTTACTCAGGCAACACATGGCATCTGTTCATGCTCTTCGCTACCCCTGGTGGGGTACTGTTGTGGACTTTACAGTTGATGGAGGTGTCTGCTGTGGTATATCCCACAGGGGCTATTGTAGTCAGTTGTGACGCTGATGGAGGATGGCTGCAGAGCCACAGTGAGTTCCCCTTATCTACATCTGCCAACCTTCATGTTTGGGTGGGTATATGGTACATGTTTCTGCGAACACTACAGCCACGTTTGTCCAGTGCAGGATATTTATCACCTTTTGTACCCAGGTCTCACATTACATGTTAGGTACCTCATGGGTTAACACCTGTGTGGTAATTTGTGGCCACTTACTGTATATCCATGGTGGTTGTCTATACACAGTTCTGCACTTAGCTTGCTGACATGGCTATGGCTACAGTTGTCTGTTTGTAGGTGGCCCTTTTGTGGGTTGCTTATGTCAGCTGGGGGTCGGATATGGTGGGCTGTTTGTACTCCTCTGCATACATGCTCAGTCACAGTCCTTCCATGTTGGCCTATACCTATGGGACATGTATACAGAACAGGGGTGGGGGGGTGCCAAGACCAGGCCTTGTGGGATGCCACTCATATCCGCTTTGTAGTCTGACATGGATGCGGCATGTCTGACCATGTCAATTCTGTCCTTGGTCTGCTTTGCAACCCCTCTACTGACATAGGGGTGTATATTTAAGCTGGTGAACATATCCATACTGATCTCGTACGGTATTGTCTAGAAGCATGTGCACGGTCCATCTACGCTGTGTGGACCACATAGCCCCCATCAATGACCTTAATGACTGCTTCAAATGGGTCAGACATGTTTAGGGGCCGGTTCTGCAGTTACAACAGCCACAGTGTGTAGGGTCCAGTATCAGTAGGTCCACAATAGCCTTCTGTCTGATGTACATACTGATCCTTTCCATAGCTGTGCAGAACAAGCTTGTCAGGATCCTGGGGTGGTAGTTTGGAGTATCCATTCAGGCAACACCTTTGTTGTGATGGACCACTGTTGTTGTACACTGCTCTTTGGGTACATATCCTGTGGTAAGGCTGACATTGGGCAGTAGTATGATTTGGCATTCCATTATTCTTGGTGTCCATGTTGGCCTCAGCACAGGACACCATCACATACCTTTGCTGCTGTGTGTTCTGCTTTGCAGATGATGGCTGTTACCTCAGCATCTGCAATGTCAGGGGACCATCTGCTGGGATAGGTATTTTGCACTCGGGGGGGGGGTGTTTGCACTACACCTGACAGGTTGTATGTTAGCAATATGTGTGTGTGTTTGGTATGTTGTTTGTAATATCTGTGTGATTCGGAGCATATCTGTGGATGCCCAATATGGTTCCTACCATCAGTTGGGTAAGCCTTGTGATTATCCTTAGTGTCCTGTACGTTTTGTATCTTCATAGGTTCATGGGTTCATAGTAGGCTAGACACCCTAGGCCATTAGTAAGCCTAGCTAGAGTGTGTGTGTCTTTCGCCACCCCTTGCTATGTTCAATTATGGCCATTTATGAGGTTCTTCACTGTGCCTCTGTCTGGTTGTGACACAGTGGGGACCCCCAGTATACATGTACGGTCATCCATCCACTTGGCAATATTCCTGTTGAGGGGTGTCAGTGAGGGGCTCTGCCTACCATGGATTGGGTTCCTGTTTCTGGGTGTGGGGAACCTATGGGTTATGTATCTGTCCCTCCAGCACATCTTATTTCATTATGTGTTGAGGTTGACATCTGTGACTCTCACAGCTCCAATGGCTTTGATTTCCTGTGGTTTAGCATGTCCCTTACTCCTGTGTTGGACATGGCCTTGGACAACAGACATACAATGCCTCTGTGTAGGCAGCTTGTGACTGCAGTCAGCTGGGGTGTCTACAGCCAGGCAGCATATGACATATATTTCACACCCTTTATCCTGTTGGTGGGGTAAATAAGAGGTCTTCCAAACTGCTGCAGGTGTCACGTACGGTACATCCCATATGAGTCATTGTACTAGATTATGGGTCTGATAAGGGAACAGTACAGCGGCACAGTGACCTCTGTTGATGTTGATGTGAATCCTTTCATGGTACGGTGTCCAGTATCAACAGTCTTCATAGCCACATTGGCATTGTGGGCGTCACATGACAGATTAATGTCGACCTGTGTCCCTAGGTCCCTGATTACTCCTTGCATACATAATGGTTTGACACCTATGTGGTACTTTGTGTGTACCTTGTCTGGTATTTGGTGGGACATTCATACTGTCCAGTGTCTTTGGATGTCTGGGTGGAGTTCTTGTGTGTGAGTGTGTGGTCTGTCGCATGCTACAGACTGTACAGCAGTTTTGCCTACAGTTATGTGCACATGGGTGGTGTCCGCTGCTTTGTGCATTGTCAGTTACCTGGCAATATGGGTGTCTGTGCTGCATATGGATACTCCCCCTCCTTTGATGTTTTGGTGCAGGTGTTGGGGCCATAACACATGATATGTGGTATAACCTAGTAGTGCTGGTGTGCTATCACTAGGCTTGCAGCAGGCTTTTGTCACTGGACAGACATCAATGTTCTCCATAATGGGAAGTGCCTCAGGGGCATGCATATTGCAGTTTACACATCTGGCATTGGTCAGCATTACCCTTATGTTTCCTACCACTTATGTTTTCTAGGGTGGTGGGTAGTCTTTTTGACCTTGCCTACATGCAGCTCTATGGAGGTGGCAAAGGCCTTATCCAGTATCCAGACGCACACAGGTAACAGCTGACAGCCATCCCTGTAACAGCAGCATGGCTTGTCATGCTTGACATCTCAAGCAGACACACATTAGACCCTCTTGGACTGACAGCTGTAACTGTGCCAGCTGTTAAACATGAGCATTCTGTGTTTGTACTGTGGCATCATTCTTGGTGAGTGTTGGATGCTGCACACAGCCAGTGTCATCCCGCCCTGGGGTACATACTCAGAGGGACCCTCCATGTCTCTTTTGATGTTGACCAGGGAGGTACATCTCAGGTAATTCACACCAGCATGGACATTGAGTGCATCATATTTCTGCTTGCTTTGGGGTGACCTGCGTACTTGTGTTATATGGCATTTTGTGGCAGCCTACAAGCTGCCTTTTTCAGTCTGGTGAGTGGGACAGCTGTGTGTCTGCCTATACAGACACCTATTACGACTGTATCAGGCATGTTGTTTCTCCTTCTGGCCTGTGACTGTTTGGCACACCAGCTTTGCGTACTATTTGTTGCATGTGCTATGTTTGAAGGTTGTGGTTGCTTGTGATCTACTTTGGAGGCTTCTGTTGGTGTGGTGTGTTTGTAATTAAGGCCTCCGGGAATGTTTGTCTGTGTTTATGTGTTTGGTTTACAGTTGTGGTAGGTCTATGTGGGACTGGGTTTGTGGTGTATGTGGTTACCTTCTCCTCCTGACTAGTGTTGACAGTACTGAGTTGTTGGAGCTCAACCTCTGGTTTGGATACATGGATGCATCTATCACATATATTTGTATTTATTGGGGGGTGTTGTGGTTGTCTGTGTACTTGGTATTGGCGTCACATTGCCTCTGGATTCACAGATTCTACTTGTTGTGGCTGGACTTAGTGGATTGTATGTGTGGACATATGTTGTTGCCATACTACTGGTCAGTGATTACTTACCTTTTTATGTTTGCTCTATCATGTGGTAGCTTCCTCATTCTCTTGCATGGTTTGGTAATGGCTGGAGGCCAGCATGCCAGATGCCTGCATGTATGGCATTGTGTGTTGTTGTTATTTGTGATTGCATACTCCAAGCATTCCTGGCTGTGTTCATGGAATGCCTGTATAACATGTTCTGTGGTGTGTCCCATATTCTGCACTTGCACAGGGCCTTTTGTGGATTCAACATCGGTTTTGAGGGCTGCAACCTATACTTTACACATGTTTTTCACTGTGGTATTCTGGCCAGGGACTGTGGTCAGGATGTGTATATCCAGTGTGATTACTCTATGGTCTGGTCTTACCAGTGAGGGGTACACTTCTCATCTTGCCATCCAGTACACATGTTGCTGGTTATCACATCCAGTATGCTTACCCCTCTTGTGGGAGTAGTACATTGTTCCTGGGCATTTTGGTTTATGGAATCTGGGTAATTTACTCCTACTGTGTTGCTGCTAGTACAATGCTACCGGTGTATGTCTGGGTATTTTCAGTCAAGCAATATAATGTGGTTTGGTGGGCTTGATATATTCATGTATTCTGACATAGGCCAGGTGCTGTTCCTGGTATTAGGACAGTAGTCTGCAGCAGGCTATATACTGCAAGGCAGTTTTAGCCATTGGTATTTGACCATGGCTATTCCATGCTGCTTCTTGTTGTGGTACCAACATGGGGGTGTGGTCATCCTTGCCATTTCTTGCTAGTCACCCTCCTTTTGTAGCTTGTTCCATGTTTTGTGGCTGTACAGCACAGTATGAGGTGTGACCTGGTAGTGTTAGGGTGCTGATGTGAGCCTTGCCCAGTTCTCTATTACAGGACTGGTATCTACATTCTCCATACTGTGTGCATTTACACTGCACACATCTTGCTGTTTATACATCTGTCATTGGGTAGCATTACATCTAGGTTCCTATCCCTTGTAGAACCTATGGATGTGGGAGCATAGCCCCTCACTTAGCTTGTTTTATACTATGCAGTTTCTGTTAAGAGGGTAAGTACTTTTTAATGCAACTAGGTGGGTGGGGCTACGCCCCCAACACCCCCCATTGTTGTTGGCTGTGCCCCCCACACCCCCTCAACTATATATTCTAACTCCAGGATCGCACTACAGTGGGGAACAGGGCATATACACTGTCACTGCTATTTTTGGTGAAATGACACTCAGCTAAATGAGTTTTCCACGATTTGTGCTTTTGGCGATTTGGTCTTGGTGAAATACATTTCGGCGAAATGTGCTTTCAGCAAAATGAACCATATATATATATATATATATATATATATATATATATATGTAATCCCCACACAAAAACAAAAAACACCAACAGTGAAAAGCTGTAGGATTGATATTTTAATGAAGGCACAAGGGCAGAAATCAGCATTAGACTGTAGCTTTTCTCCAAGTTCCTCTTCAGCACAAAGAGAATTATAAAATTGTTGTAATTGTTAAACAAAAACTGTATATACAGTTATATATACATGTGCATTATAGAATTAAACAATTAAGTAATACTGAATTATAATACATATTACAATAGTAATGTGCATTTTACTGTGAAGTAGTAATCCATTTTTCCTAAACACTTGAAGCTGAATTTATTAATGATATATTAGTACTTTTTGAAGTCTTTTAGGGTGGATAATGTTTTAACTTTAACAGATAATTGGTCTCAAGAGGCCTGACTTAGTCGAGAAAATACTCATTTTCTTATTAATCTTTTGAAGGATGGTATGTTGACTGTAATATTTTTATTTTAACTGCTTCTGAGAGGCTACATTTTTCTTTAAATGGTTATTTATGGATTAGTGGTGAACAGTAGACAAGTTTTAGAAAATTGTAGAGTAGACAATTTAATGGAATGATAGCCCTGTCAGTTACTTATAGCCAGATGAGATCTATGATGAGGTTACAGTTGTATGTTCCATACTCTGCCAGGAGGGCAAACAAAAAAAATAATATTTTCTGTAATTTGAATCCTGTGTGTTATATGAGGAGTGTAAGGATAGCAACAGTAGACCATAGTGAAATGTTGGTAGAAATACATTTTTAGCAATAGCTGTTCTGACTACTGGGGAAGGAAGATGAGAAATTATTTGAAAGAGTTTGATATGAGAGACACATTTGTTTGTGATATTGCCAGTATGAGTTGTGAAGGTGAGACACTGGTCTAAAGTAAGACATCAGTATTTGCACTTTGGGACATTTGGAATAATATTGTCAATTGTGTCTTTGAAGGCGATAGTAGGTAACATCAACAATTGTTGTGAGGTGACAAACAGCATAACATTAGTTTCAGTAAGACTGAGAAGTTTGTTATGTGTTGTCCACTTGTATATTACAGAAAAGATTGTTTGCAACTGGGCTTGAAGGTCATTATAGGATTTATTGCCATCTAAAAGGAAGACACAGTCTTGAAAAAGGGTGAGATTTAGAGTTGCTAGGTCTGCTATAATATCATTTATAAATGGAAAAAGAACAGGGGGGTCAAGAACGGATCCTTGGAATAAGCCAGTGTTGATTACGCTATTTGCATAATACTGGTCATCAGCATATATTTGATGGGATCTGTAAGAGACAATAATTTTTAAACTATGTAATGGTGTTGTCCCCAATCCTGAACTACTTGAGTTTTGGCAACAATATTTTGAGAATGAAAATCTCAAATGCATGAGTTATTTGTAAGTAGGACTGATTAAAAAGACCCTACTGTAATATGCCTCTTCTTCATATTACAATAAATACTGTTAGCTGTAGAATATAGTGCTGTAGTAGTGAAGAAGTCTTTGTGGAGGCCATGTTGTTTGTAGGAAAATAGGCCAAATGTATTAATGGACTTAATTAACTGTCCATACAGTTTTTTTTTATTACAAATGGGCATACAGTTGAGATGGGAGCATATTCTTTGAAGTATTTGGGTGAGGGGACCTTCTGAGGTGGTAGGATAACAGCATGTTTGAAAAAGTGGAGTAATCCCTGAAGTAAGAGAGAGAGATGAAAGTGGTTTGACATTTAATTTGAATAATTTCTTGAGCAAGGTATGTACATAGAATGGAATTTAATCAAGGAAGTGTTTAGGTTCTTTAACAACCTAGTGTTTCATTGGTGGTAATTTCTGAGAAGTAAAATGTGGCTGCTGTTCTGCTAAAGAGTGCTAACAAAACATAGTAACAACTTGTATTTCTGTTGGAGCATTAGTACTGAAGATGCATCAGTAATGCTATCTATGGAGGACTTAAGAAATCATTTGTAACCTTCTGCAAGGTTAAGTAAGTTAAAGAGACTGGAGCAATATGGAAAATGCTGATGGTTAGTCTTGTTAGGTGTTTTGTTTCTTTCATATGAGTTTGTTTCACTAAATACCAAATCATTTGTAACCTTCTGCAATGTTAAGTAAGTTAAAAAGACTGGAGCACTATGGAAAATGCTGATGGATAGTCTTGTTAGGTGTTTTGTTTCTTTCATATGAGTTTGTTTCACTAAATACCCTGATTACACAAAGTGTGGAGGTGATGATTCAGAATTGGTAGATTAAATGTTTGTTAATGGAAACACAAAACCTCTCACCTATTATAATGTTCCGTGTCTCATACTGTTGTAGACCATCATACTAGGGTAGGCCTGTATCTTTCCAAATCATCCAAAGTACCTTCTGCAGCTAAAACTTAAACTGTTTCGCATTTTCTCAACAATTTGTTTAACTTCATGGTACTAAGTACTCCAACTTTACTCATGAAATGCACAGGCAGAATTTGCATAAAAGTCTGTTCTCTACAGTTATTCATACCCATTTTCCACTGGTATGATTAGATTCCCACCCACTCTTCTCGTCCCTAGAAGGATATGACATCATGAGTCATATCCGTTTTGGAATCTGTTGCTGTCCCAGGGACTGGCACCTTACCTCCCTGCAATATCCCTCTCTAAGTTCTATCCAAGTAATTAATGTGTGATCCAAGATAGGATTTGAAATGATGACACTTGCATATGATTATTCTCATACCCTTATTTACTCATTACAGTCTAGTGATACCTCCAGGCATTTCTACAGTTGCATCTTACGGACACCTCTAGTAGTCAAATATGATTGCTGATATTTGCATGAATAATTCCAAAACCATGTGACATGCAAGTTATGAGAAAATGTATATTACATTTTATACATGTATATTACACAGATTTCACTTTAGAAGCTCAAAATACTGAAATAACGAAATTCAGTATTTCGAGCCCAGAAAGTGGAATCCTGAAAAAAACAAAACCTCAGAAGCACGAAATTCAAAACCTCGCACACTGGAGATTTTGAATTAGCGCTTCTGGTGTTTCACTGTGGTTGTGGATTCAGTTAAGTGTTTATTTGTTAAGGGTTTTGCATAGGGGCTGTGGTGTGTGTTAGTGTGTTTTGTTGTTGTGATGTGTGTGTGCGAGGAGAATGTAGCTTGTGTGGTGGTGTTTTGTGTATGCTTGTATGTAGTGCAACCTCGGAGTTAGAATATTTAAGTGGGGGGTGTGGGGGGTGCTGTTTTGTTTCCTGCTTTTATGTTGTAGAGAGCTTGTGTTTGTGTGTGTGGGGAGGAAGGTGTGTGTGTGTGTGTGCGCGTGTGTGTGTGTGTGTGTGTGTGTGTGTGTGTGTGTGTGTGTGTGTGTGTGTGTGTGTGTGTGTGTGGAGTAGAAGTGCTAATTCAAAATTTCCGGTGTGCGAGATTTTGAATTTTGCACTTCTGAGTTTTCGTTGTTTTCAGGTTTCGACTTTATAGCCTCGAAATACTGAATTTTAATATTTCAGTATTTGAGGCTATAAAGTGAATCCATATTACATACTATTTTATACATCATATTACATACCATTTTTACAACTACAACCACCCTGCTACAGGCCCCATGAGGAGCTCAGTTCCTCTCCAGCCTAACACCACTCTAAGTAATCAGCTGCATAACACCTTTATCTTTAACCCGACCAGTGGATACACTGTTATATGAAAAGTGCAGTCCTGGTCTCAATTGTCTGCAAACACAAACAGCTAAAGTTAACTTTGTGTATGTGTCTACCTGTTTGAGCTAATATTCATTATCCACTGGAGAGCACTCTGCTTTGGCCTGTAAGCAGCCCCCCCCCCCCCACGCACACACACACACTCATCTTCCATGTCTATTTTATTCCCTTCTGTTAGCAAATAGTATCCATAACTGATCAAATACTGTGTGTGTTTAATTTAATTGAGAGCACAGTAGCCTACATATACAAGGTTATGCTGTTTTTCCAGCTGATAAATTGTTAAGAAATGACATACAGCTTCACATCAGTTCTTTGTCAATTTTGATTGTTTCTCTTAAACACAGACTTGTCTTTGCATGGATCTTGGCTCTTTAACAGCAGTACAAAAGAACTCCTAGCTCACAGTCTTGTTTCCCCTTCCCCATTCCCTGTTTATTACCTTAAGCTAATCCCAAAGTTAATAAATATTATCTGCGGCAGGCACCATTTTAGATTTTACATAGCCGGACTGGGTCTGAAGCACTAATAGCTCCATTCCAATCAATATCTTAGAAAACCTTTATTACCTAATTTGGCTTACTAAGTCCCTTACTACCCATTAAAGAGTACCTCAGTGGAAAACTGCTCAAGGAAGCTTAATGCTTTATGAGTGAGCTCTTGAATGCAAATGTCTTACCAGAACAAAAAAGTGAATTTTACTCTCATAGCCATAAAACTATAAAATGTAACAAACACAACTCTTTAGACAAATTGTTATAAAAAGGAGGAGAGGAACCTAATAGAAAGTAAGAAAGAACCTACTTTTAGCTCCTGTACACTCATGCAGTATACACAGACCTTTACTACCTAGTAGTCTGGTTTGGCCCTGCTCCGCTTGCCCTCGCTGCGCTCAGGCTTTCTCCACATCCCACCCTGCCCCCAAATTCCACCCACCCCTGGTGGTGCTAAATATATAGTGCTACAACCACACCCCCTCTTTCTTCAACCAATCAGCTATATCCAAGTCATCAATAGGCTCTCCAGTACTTAACCTTTCTATCCTGTCTTAAAAAGTTTAAACTGGAGACAAGTCAGCCTCAATAATCCCAATTTTACTGGCAATGAAACCACTTAAGATACTACCGCTGTACTCTCTGCTACCCTTTCTGCTTGTCCCATATCTTCTTACTGCCTATGAATATAATACATACCCAGGATTCCACTACTCAAAAGGTCAAAGCTCCACTTTTATAGCTCCACACAAGCTTGAACACTTAATACATCCCCTCCCATTTAACTCCTTATTTGCTAGGTATCAGCATCCTATTAGAACAAGATATGCCAACCCTAAAACTAAAAGATACTAAAGTCTATTAATTAAAATCTAGAAGCTCGCAATCAGATTACAATGTAACTTGACAATGGATGGAGATATCCACCCCAAATCCTGGCCCATCCTCAGCCACTGGCTCTAGGTCCTTTACTAACTGTCCCACTACTACAAAAATCTTAGACAAATGCCCAAACTCACTCTTGATCAGTCACCTAAATATCAGAAGTGTAAACATTAAGATTCAACACCTACATGCCCTCTTAGATGCTCTTTCCCCAGACATACTATGTCTTACTGAAACCTGGCTAAAACTTTCTACTTCAGATCAAAAAGTTATACCACCAGGCTATAACATCCTAAGGTTTGACCGAACCAATAGAAAGGGAAGTGGGGTAGCTGTTCTGTACAAATCCATGCCTGAAGTTTCCTATAATTCCCTGCAAACATCCCTGTTTGGCAATGCTGAAATTCTTGTCACTATGCTCCACATTAATAAGGACAAATGTATAAATCTCATCTGTGTGTATATTCCCCCAGGCAATAACATAAATACCCTTGAAGATATCCTACATTGGTTATCCAGCAATTACCCCCAAAAAACATTGTACTTGGGGACTTCAACATAGACCGGAACATGTGTTCCTCAGAACCCCCCACTTGCCACATAAACCTTTATGGATTTTCACAGGTCATATCCTCCTCCACTAGGATCAGTAAACCCAACAATAAAGCAAGTATTCTGGATTGGATTCTTGTTAACACCCATCCCCTTAAATACAAGAGTGGAACCCTGCCTGATGATGTAAGTGATCACCTCCTCACCTATTTAATCAGCAAAAAGCTGATATCCACAACCAGTCCATTTTTAAAACAATAAGGACCAATAAGAATTTCATCTGCACAAATTTCCAAAATGAACTCAAGTCTTGCAATTGGTCAGTTCTGAAACAATTACCACTTGAAGAAGAAGTAAATTACTTTAATACCAAATTCCTATCCATCCTTGACACCTATGCACCAGCACAGACTATTAGAACCAAAACAAAAGTTGCTCCTTGGCTCTCAAAAGAAACCAGACATAAAATGCTACTTAGAAATAGGGCTTGGGCCACTTTGTGGACCACAGAAAATCCCATAGATCAACTTAGATACAGGCAGCTAAGAAATTAAACAAAAAAATCCTCCACATTAGACAAGAAAAAGTTTTACTGTCATCTACAAGAAAAACACCAAAACAAGCCACAGAAGTTTTGTGGAGGTATAAACAAACTCCTTAGTCCAGGACAGTCCTCCACTCCTACCCCCTTGGATTCTAACCCAAACCCCCCAGCAGAAATTGCCAATACCTTTAACAGCTTTTTTACAACAAACATCCAGAACCTAGCTAACCAATTATCCCCTGGATGCCCATATTCTCCAGCCACTACACTCTGCTCCCAATTCCCCTTTAACTTCAAGCCAGTTTGCAAATCTTTGGTCCAAAAATTACTTAAAAAAACTAAAGCCTACCACCCTGTCAGCTGGTCTCCTCCCTGCAGAATATCTACGAAAAGCTGCAGATGCTATAACATACCCCATTACTATCCTGATTGATAGAACTATAACTGAAGCATCCATCCCCTCTGTCTGGAAGATATACCATGTCATCCCACTCCATAAAGGGGTCAGTTCTACTGAACTTTCAAACTATAGACCCATAGCTATTCTGTCACCCTTGGGAAAAATGCATCCATAATCAACCCTTGAACTATCTTATCCATAATAATCTTCTAGCCAACACCCAGCATGGCTTTAGACCATTCCATAGTACAACCTCAGCCCTCCTCTCTTTCTCTAACATCATTAACCAACACCAAAACAATAATAAACTTTCCTCTGCTATCTTTCTCAATCTTTCAAAAGCCTTTGATATGGTAAACCACCAAATACTCATAAACACTTTGAAATTCATCTCCCTAGAGGACCAAGCCATCCAATGGTTTCAATCATATTTCATTGGTAGACAACAGGCTGTCCTATGGCAGAGCAAACTAACCACCCTTTTACCCATCACCCTCGGAGTACCCCAAGGCTCCATATAGGTCCACTATTATTTTCCATTTTCATGAATGATTTGTATAAGGTCATCCCAAATGCAACATGCATTCAATATGTGGATGACTCCACTTTAGTATGTTCTGACACTTCAACTACAGAGTTGCAGATTCTATTCCAAAATACTTTTAACACAGTTGAAAATTGGCTCCTTAACCGTTGCCTCATGTTAAATCCTAATAAAACCAAACTTCTGCTTTTCTCCCCCACTCACAGGTCTGCCCCTATAACCTTTACATTAAAATCCAACAACGGCACCATTATTTCCCCAGATTCCTCAACCAAACTGTTAGGAGTTATAACAGATAATAACCTTAAGTTTGATCTGCATATCAATAAAACTATTAAAACAGTTAATAAAAAACTTGGCTCACTATATAGGATCAAGCCCTTCCTAACGCCATTAGCCAGAACTGTAATTGCTCATACACATATATTCTCCACCCTCTGCTATGCTTCCCCTCTATTTACAAACCTCAGCAAAACCGACCTTAATAAACTTTCTAGCAGCTACAATCACATTGCTAGATTTACTACAGCCTACAGAACTCATCACTGTCATAACCTAAATCTACCAGGATGGCTTGAACTGTCTAACCTACTTCAGGTTAACCAACTAATAGTTGCACACAAGATTCTGTACCAACCAGATAATACACCAGTACTTAAAAACCTCATCACCCCCTACAGTAACCTTAGCACACTTCATCCATCTGAAAGACTACTAGTTTAGACTCTCAAATCCAACAACACAGCCGGCAAATCTCTATTTGCTAACTCTGTTGGCAAAACTTGGAATTCTCTTCCTGCTAATCTTACATCTGAACTCTCTCTGCATCAGTTCAAGAAAAGTCTGATTCAGTACTTTAAAAAACGATGGCTTTTGTCCTTGTCCTAATCCAGACTAACTCTAACCATCACTCGTGTGCACATGGAAGACTTCTGCCTACACTTTATTGTTTCTTAACTTATAAATCCTATGATCTCCTTGGATATACTACCAGGTTAACCTACTAGGCATTCAATACCCTATCATTCTTAAAAACACTGTCTAGAATTTTCCATCTGAGTAAAAATGTAATAATTTGTTTGTGTATCTGCTTTTGTGTTTGTTTACATCTGTGTAAAAATCCTTTTATTTGTGTTTTATTTTGTGTTTTAAACTAGAAAAATGTAATAGTTTGTTGAATGTCTTTTTGGAGCTTTTCTCCCAGGGCCTCCACTGAAAATGGACATGTATCCAGTCAGACTATCCAGGTAAACAAATGTAAAAGAAAATAAATAAATAAATGAATAGAATATTAAAGTATACATAATGGCAAAGATGACAGTATTAATATCTGACCTATGTTTAGTGCAGCAAAAGAGATATTAAATATGTGTATACTATTTATTTGTATTGTGCTAATTTTCATATTTCTGTAAGTATCTCAAAAAGTAATACAGTCAGAACTGCTTAGCCTCATATAAGAGCTCACAGATGGATGAAGAAAATTCTGCTGGTAATATGTGTGCTGCCTGAATGGTAAATGTGATATCAAAGGTTGTTTATATAATATTACAAAACATATATTTACTATATTTATTGTGCCTTATAAAATCCAGTTTAAGTCACTGTAAGGATTACTTTGTGCTGAACAGCTTGCCATTTATAGTTTTCTAATAACAGCTATGGTTCTATAGATATGAACATTGTTTGAACTGGTAGGTGAAAACTTCATGTTTTAAAGGTTCAGATCACAGCCATTGGAAGTCAGAGTACAAACTCAAAACAGCTCCATTGGAGGGAGGGAGTTAACCTCTGCTACAGAGCTGTAGAGATAGTCTCAGACAACACTGTGGAACTTCTTAACCTTCTTTTAGACACTGTTGGACATGCAGCAAGTTGGTGAGCCTCTAAGTAGGAAGGACAGTATTTTAAGTTTTAGTTGGTTGCATCCTGAGAAGAATCATCTCTTCTTTCATTACCAGGAGGTGCCAGGAGATAAAGAGATATGGAAATACCTCCAGTGTACCACATATGGTGCACAGGGCTAGCGAGGAAAATATGTTTAATCTACCTTTACTTTCTGTATTAACACCTTTTGGAAAGAACTTTAAAGCAGATTTGCAAGTAATGTCTATAACATTGGTTAAAAAGGGATTTTACAATTTGTCAAAAGAAGAAACTTATTTTTTAAATGGATTAGCAGTTGACAAATCAGTAAGAATCATGAATGCAGAAAAGGAGAAGCATGATCCTAAAGGATCAAATTGATTACATGAGTAGAATGGACTGTATGATAGCAGAAGCCATCTTTTATCAAACAAATCATCAAGAAATGAGATTAATATATCCTATAAGACTATCAATTGAATTTTGAATGATATGATCTTACAAGAAATAACAGATGTTATATTATACAACTTCTTGAATGTAAAATCCCCAATAATTCCAGGCATTTTGGGATTCCAAACATAGATAAGAATATGGATAGCCTTCCATTAAGACCCATTGTCTCTGCTTTAGGACTGAAGATGAACCTCTTGTCAAGTTTATAGATACTAAGTTAAAATCATTTTCAGGCATTGTGAATACATTTTAAGAGACTATTGGCATTTTCTACAACACATTAAGAAACTAAGTAGAATACAACCATGATGTTTTTGCTGGTGACAGTTGTTATACAGATTCTATTCACAAAGATACCAACAATAGGTATGGAATTGTTTTCTAAAGCTATTAATAGTGACAAGGATTTAACAAACATTGATATTGGAGTTGCTGAACAATTTATGCAGTGTATCGTAGATTACAGCTATTTTGATTTTGAAGGGGGAAATATTATTTGATATAAAGTGGGATCATGGGATTACATCAGCAGCAATATATGCCAGTGTGGTACTGTGTTACTGGGAAAGGACTGATGTATTTTAGTCATCTTATAAAGACCACATTAAATTATATTTAAGATTTTCTGATGACATCTTTTTAAAGCTGTGAGGAGGTGAAAGAGTATTAGCTGATTTTTTTCATAATTAGAAGCTACCACTTCCTTTTTAAAATTGTATACAATACTTCCAAGACTAAAATGTATTTGCATGTAATATTGAATAAGGAGAATAATACTGAATGATAAACCGTGGGTTTAGATGACTGTCACTGTTGAAGTGACACCTTGACCCCATGTACAAAAATGGGGAAAAAGGGGTTGAGGATGGATAGCTTCAATAAGGACATGGAAAACAGGAGATTCTCTTCCTCAGTTTTTAGAAACCCAACTTATTCCAGTGCCTTTCAATATTTTCCTAGGAACCATTATATATGACAGAAGAAGAACTTTAGAAATGGACAAATGTTTATGTTATCAAGGCTAGTGAGTGAAGACCAAGTGTTCATAGAAGAGGTTGCTAGCATGAAAGAAATGTTTATTGTAAGAGAGTACCCACACAAATTCATACAACAGGTATCCTTGAAAATAGTGGAATGCAGTAATAAATAGTTCCACCTTTATTAAATAACACTGAAGTTAGTCCAAGAACACAAAACCAAAGCAATAACAACATTTTTCTAAAACTATGGGTTTGCAAATAATGCATAATGGGACAAATTCTATAGTTACAGAAGTTATTACAAAATAATGGAAGAATGCAGCATCAAGAGATGCCAACACTAAGACCTTAGGAACAAGCTCATGATTTATCTTTATGAGTGGTATGGATTGGAAAGGGTTTTTCAAAAGAAAAATAATAAGAAGACATCATAGACATTAATAGTTTCTAACCAAAGTATATCGCATGTAAATATTCCAAATGCATTCAAGAAGGTCCATAGTAATTGTAGCAAACCACCCATGGGCTGTATCCTGCCCTGGAGAATATAATTGTATAGGTAAAGCTGTGGTTTACTTAGTAAGCTGCCACTACCTGGGCAAAAAAGAGGCAGCTGAGCCAAAGGATGTATGAGAATCAAAATGAAATAAAAAAGAAAGTAATTATTAATTCACTTTATATACATTCCACTCAATGCAACAACTTTACTAGTTTGTTTGTTTTTTACTGTAGATAAGGTTGCCATTTCTCCTAATGAAATGGGTTGGGAGAGCACATTAGAATATAAAGAAGTCAAGTAGCAGCAAGACTTGAATGAAACTTGACCTCCTGCCATTAATGATTCACCCCAGGATTCAGTAAAGTCTACATGGTCATTTTTCTCCATGTGCACGTCACTGCCCAATGTGCACATGGGATAGAAAACTTTTAGATTCAGGAAGTGCTGTGTAGAGGTGCAGATCCCCACACAAACAAGATAAACACTGTGGCATACTAATTACAACATAAGCAGCTGAATTACATGCTGATTAACCTAATACAGTAGAGCTATTCAACAAGCTATAAAACATCCATGTAGACTTCATGCTGGTTTTCCCTGTGAATTCCAAAACTTTTGGAATACAGCCACAGTAATGAGTCTACATGGTCAGAATGTCAGGGGCTTTTACTGTTGCTTTAATTCATTTGTATGTGCCACAGAGTGAAGCCAGTGCTGATGCTGCTAATAGGCCTAGGCTGAGAAGGAGAAGAGTTTTCAGGCTCCATTTTACTTTTCACAACCTACATGATGTGAAAATTGCAGAGGGCTACAGGGTGGGCAGGGACACACTACAGGAATTCTGAGATCTCTGCCATCCTCAGCTCAGAGCCAGGGCCAACTGACACGAACCTCTTCCAGTGGAGATAAAGGTGTGAGTAGTCCTTAGAATCTTAGCTACAGGTACCTTTCAGTGACCAACAGGGGATATGCTGGGTATGTCATAGGCATCAGCATCCAGGATCCTCCACCAATTCCTGAATGCTATGCTCCCACATGCAAGTCCCTGCATATATTTTCCCCATAATTCTGAGGAGATGGCCAGAAATATGCAGGAGTTCTACCATGTAGCACACTTCAGGGTAGTGCCGTAGATTGCACATGTATAGAAATGAAGATATCAACTGGGGAAACAGGGTAGGCTCTACATTATCATAAAGGGCTACCAGTCTATCAACTGCCAAGTTGTTTGTAGAGCCAGTGGAATCATCTTGAATGTGTGTGCTGACATCCCTGGCAGTTACCACGACTTACATATCTGACACACCTCCCAATTGTACTAGATGTTTGCTAGGGGGATATCCCACAAGGTCATCTACTGGGGATGTAGGCTATGTACTGGAACCATGGCTAATGACACCCATCAGAAATGCACACACACCCATGGAAGAACACCATAATGAGGCACATGCTCAAACCAGAAATATCACAGAGTGTGTGTTGGGCTGCTGAAGTCATGGTTCCAGTGCCTAGATACATCTGGGGGAGTCCTGCAGTACAATCCATGGACATGTACATTAATAATCACAGTATGTGCTACTTATGCAACATAATCCTGAGGAAACAGCTTCAGCAGGATAAGCAATGGGAAGGGGTATACACATCCCATCACCAATGCTAAGGTCACCACAGCCACAGGGAGATGAGGAGCCAGAGGGGGAACTACCATCTGCTGTGGATGTAGGCTGGTGTAGGTGTGCTCAGCATGGCCTTGCATTGACTAAGAGATAATACATAGCACACTCACTTACCACATAGGGCTCTAAAACCTTCTTCCTACACACATACATATAATAACATTGATGCTAGGCATCTCACACAACCTTTACCTTCCAATGTATTGGCTGTGTACTGCTTGCATCAGACAGAGTCAGCCCTGAACTACAACCACGTAAACTGTTGCTTTTACAAGGTACATCTCTAACTTGGAGAGTATTGTGTATTAATATGAATAAGTGGCATATCCTTGTATCACACTAGTTGATACTGTAAGCAAGTAAGAGGTGGAATATTGGTACGGAAATTATATTGAAATGTGACAGCAGAGATTTCTATGACTTATATGTGTTCATTATTAAGGAGTAGGCCTCAGGCATCGACTCATAAAGTCATACCCCAGAAAAGTAGAGATGGTCACTGCATGGCCCAGTTTAGCATCATATATTTGCAATAGAAATTCAGAATTAGAAAGTAATAATAGACATTGCAGTTTCTGACTTCACAACTCTCAGAAGATCATTCACAATAAAGTTGGGAAATTCTGATGCCATCAGTTCTGTAATTTTCAAAGGCCAATATACATCAAAGGTAAGATGATCAGTTCAACACCACAAATGCATATATAGTAAGCACTTTATGTCAGATAGTCAACCTGAGAATCAGACACAAAGCTTATGTATCCCTGAATCCAAAAGATAGAAAACAGGGATATGGCACATCTATCATTACTTGCACAGGGTGTTTTGTGGGGGAGTAGGAGGCCTAGGCTCACACCAAAGGTCAGTGAGTGTGTATGAGTAAGAAAGACAAGCCAGCAGCCATCTGGATAAACCAGCAAATGGCCAGTGAGACAAAATGAGTTTAAAGCTGCACAGCTGAACCATGTAACTCTTGTATGTGTGTATCTATAGGGGTCCTCCAGGTGAAATTGGTGTGTGAGAGTATGCAGGGACACAACCAAGCTCTGTGCTGGGTCTTCATCTTGGAATGTAGGACAGGTGTGAGCCATGCATGGTAGAGGCGGTAGTTCACCATTGTCATCCCCGACCAATAGAACTGACTCTGCCAGGAGTTGCACTGGCATGCCCACACTCACGGACAGATGCACTGCTGCTTCCTGAACAGGACCTATGTCTGCTGGATAAGCTCCCTTCATGGGGATGCTCAAGACCAAGACCCCAAGGCCTGTCATGTTTGGATGTGGGCAGCACACTCGCTAATGGTGCAGTAGAAGCACTGTCACTATGGGAGCATGATCGGGCATGGCCACATTGGCTGACAGCAGATGATGTGGCTGACCTATGACCACAATGATGCCATTCCCCTTCCAGTGGACATTCTGTCACAAACACTGTACATTCCTTGACAGACACCCCACTTTCCAACGTGTCCGTCACCTAATCCATGGAATTGGAAACACGGTGGAGGCACTCACACATGTCAGCCTAAGCTACATCTACAACCTTGAGCATTTGTCTGGAGCACCTACAGGAATGTGTCTGTGCCTCCATGATGGCCCTAAGCATATGCTGAGTGGCATGGGAAGAGACACCTCCACCAGGTGCAGAAGGGACAGCAGGGCACCTCCACTCATCCCTATCAACCCTCCATTGTGACACCTCAGCCACACTTCAGCTATGGCCAGACTCCACAGGCACTGAAGCCACAGCAACCATATTTCTCTGACCAATGGCCTCTCCCTCCACCTGTTCATTATTGGTGGTGTTACTGGAATGGGTAGGCATAGACCTACTTGCTGTGTCCAATGGAATTGCAAGGAATGGCTGTATGTCAACCTCAGTGTAATCTTCAATTTCTGCACCCAGTGATTGTGCCTCAGTTTGGCCACCATCATCATCAGAGACTGATTATGCACTGACATCAGGTGGCAGAGGGCCCGCACTTTTACTGTCATGATCACCAGTGATAAAAAAAACAAAAAACACAGGACAATGTTAATACCTACACTACTGTATTCCAATATATGATAACAAAATAACAGTGGTGCCACAAGCAATACACACAACAGGCCTGACATCAAACAGCACACATTAAAATATTTCTTTCAATTGCTCATCAGTACTGACATAAAAATGCGCGGCTTACTATCTGCAGATGAGAGTCTCCTCTGTAAGCCAGATGGGCCTGAAGAAGTTAAGCAAGAGGTAAGGGCAACATCATCACAATTAAACGTAACACAGTTGGTAATACTGGTACCCCTTTATATCCATTAACTGTACTGCCAACATGGACATGACTGTCAACTCAAACCTAATCTAATAAATGTACCAATTTGTATTCCCACTCCCCCATACAAAATACATGTGATACAGAAGTAATGTATTGATTTCAATTGTTTTACTAGACAACAGTATTCAGCATTTGAGATAGCAAAGCCTACCTGGAAACCCCTCCTGGGGTGTGTTTGCTGTCTCTGACACTGTTACTCCCACATCTAGGACATGCTGTACTGCACTCTCGCGTGAGCTGTCTGGATCCTTGATATTAACCAGGAACTCATCATTGGGTGTTAGTGGGGGTTCCCTACCAGACCCTCCCCTGGTACCCATCTGGTCATGGCCCACTGAAGCTGCTCTCCTCCATGCAGATGTGATCATGTCAGTGGCCCTGTGGTGCACCTGCATGTCATACCTCCCAGTCTTTTTTCCAGCAGAAAAGCACCATGTTGTCTGACGACATCTACTATGACCTGGTTCTCAGCATCTGTGATAGGTGGGTGTCTCCAAGGATTAACAAACCTGGGTGGCATACTCCTAGGTGTCCTACAAGACAACAGAAGGATAATACAAATGAGTATCACATAAGTAAGGATTACTTGTTTCCAGAAAAACAGAAAAGTTATCCAGTCAGTATTACCCCCTGTAGAAACATACAACAGTCTACAGATGTAAAATAAGAACAAGCAGAATGCAAAACATAGAGAGTAACAGGAGCAACATATCCTTGTTTATGCTATAACAGTAACTCACCTTTGCTACCCTCACCCTCAAAAGAACAGTCCGTCTTTGTTTGTGGCATAACAGCAGCAACCCTTTGTTCACCCCAACCACAGAAATAGTCTATCCTTGCTTGTGCCATAACAGTAACTCACCTTTGCTACCCTACCCACAAAAGAACAGTCTGTCCTTTTTTTGCCATGACAGTAACTCACTTTTGCTCCCCCCACCAACAAAAGAACAGTCTATCCTTGTTTGTGCCATAACAGTAATTCACCTTTGCTCCCTCCATCCACAAAAGAGCTGGAAAATGACACATTTTGCTAACAAACCATCTTTGAAATACTACATTCTATCAAAGGAACTGTCCCTGAAACATTTGTACATGTTTATCACAACACATTCCATTTTCATGTATTGGCACTCATATGCACCTCTAAAATGACTTGGAAAACATGCTCATGCCATCACTACACTTCTAAGTGTGTGTGTGTGTGTGTCTTCGGCTTTCCCGTTACAGCGAACAGACAGCGGAACTAAGTTGAGTAGAGTTTATGCTGGCTTGCCGGCCTATAACGCAACCCCAACCTTCAAAACGAGGAATTCACGCATCACGCACACAGTACACACTTTACGAACTGAGAATCGAACGGGCAACGTCTAACTGTGAGGCGACAACGCTACCGCAGCACCACCAAATATATACAAATAAAAGTGTACAATCCTTTGCTTCAGAAATTTCTTAAATACATTCCAGCATATGCAGTATATTTATTTATTTATTTATTTGTTTACATTTGTTGACCGGGAGTGTCCAACTGGACGTAGGTCCATTTTCAGCGGAGGCCCGGGGAAAATAGCTCCACAGTTAAAATATACAGACAGTAGCTACATTGGATTTACATAGTGATTAACAATTTGATTAACATAGCAATTAATTACATAGTTACAGATGAAGAACATAGTACATCAGTAGACAGTTAGAATCTTTATCATCTCAGAAGTACACAACAGACATTAGCAATTGTTACAATAAGAAGTTCCTGCTGTATAATAAGTAGTAGGCTTATGAGCATCTGAGCTTGCTATAATCAAGGTAGTTAGTGAGGTGGAAAGAAAGGTAGTGAGTGGATGGGGTGGGTGATATTAGAGTGGGAGTTGCAAGGGCATAGCCAGCATGTTTTTAGGTGCACTTTTAGTAAAGTTTTGAAGTGTGTGCATGATGGTACAGAGGTAATTGTGGGTGGGAGGGATTTCCATAATCAATCAAATATTACTGAACAAATGGAAGCATACCTTCTGTAGTTCAATACTCCTCTGTGCCGGTATTTCCAAAGTAATAGACTATGTTCAGTCTTCACATAAACAAGTCTCCTCACCATCAGTTTGCCTAGCTACATGGGTTTCTTCTTATATGGTATAGATTCTGGGCTGTCAGCACAGTGAAGATGCAAATGAGGTGTGAACTCATTAGAATTGCTGAATCCCTAACAATTGAATCCATGTAGGGATGTAAACATAGTGCAGCCACTCCCTCAGTGTTTGGTTTTAATGGATTACAACTGTGACTGATTA
The DNA here is from genome assembly GCF_019279795.1 of Protopterus annectens. Taxonomy (NCBI): domain Eukaryota; kingdom Metazoa; phylum Chordata; order Ceratodontiformes; family Protopteridae; genus Protopterus; species Protopterus annectens. The sequence continues at coordinate 240,378,671 of NC_056738.1, forward strand.
GTGTTTGGGAGAAGGAAAACACAAGAGCACTGCAGGCTGCCTTACTTCCAGTGAGTGTGTCAGGTCATATCTACAAAGTGTTATATGTAGTTATATGTAAGGTTGGAAAGGTAAGCAAGCAGCACACAGATCACATGTTGTTTTCCTTCAGATCCAACCTGACCTTCATTTTTTGGCAACTACATATGATATTACACAATATCCACACACATTTTAAAGCCAATGATATAGAATGGCTTACATACTGCAAGTCTGAAATTACTGCTCAGATACATGAAGAATGACCAACAAACACAGATGTGTAAGACAGAAATGTATATTTGCAAGCAATAATCATGATAGGTTGTGTGATCACTAGATGCACTACATCCAAAATTACTAAATGTACAAATAATACTTGTATGGTTTGATATCACTGTAGATGCTGCTGCAGTTGGTTGTGTGCATATTGAATTCAGTTCCTTGCTGCAAATCTATTTGTGTGGCAAAGAATGATAAGGCACCCATCCTGTATTCTGAAGGTGCAATGCTGTGAGAGTTCAAATCCAGGCTTATATAGTAATATCTCATGTGTTCTAACATTTCTAGTGTGCATGTCATAGGTTGCTTTTCCTCATTTCAACTACATTTCCTTTTTCTTTCTTTTTTTCTTTTCCTTTTTCTTTTTTAATTGACCAGTGTTTCCACAATGCTCCGCTTTGCTCAAGCATGGGAGACAGAGAAAAATAAATGTCAGGTTTATGCTTATCTCATTTTTGTGAAGCACAGCAGGCACAAACTGGACAACTAGACCACCCATGAAGCAGAAAGGACCCAGACAGCTAAAAACAGAAATTGGATGCATTCAATTAACACTATTTGGCATCGTGCAAATCCAATAAGCGATGTTGCTCAGTAGCTAACAGCAAGACCTTAAGAAAGATTAGTAAACTAGGATATATTATGTAACAAGTCCTGTGGCAGAAGTTGTTAAGTGTAGTGGTGGAGTACAGATGCTCATGGGTTCTAATACAGGGTGTGCAGCCTTTGTTTTCCTGTTGTGACATTGCAGTCTGCAACAATGAACTGCAAAATAAACAAGTGTTTTCTCAACTTTCTTGGGGCAACTTATATAAGTGTAGGACTGCCAAGCACATGATCTTGGCTTCAAATACTGCATATTCCATACACTTTCACTGATGTTCAACTTCCCATTATAGTCAGTTTCACTTGTAACACTTGACATGGTGTAGCTAATATTAATTATATGTATGAGGGCTGAGGCAATAGTATTGTGTCAGCTATATATTCATTTATTTATCTATTATGACATTTATTCTTAAATGTATGACTGTGGGCATACTGTGTACTGTATGTCTGTAAGTATATTTCTGCTATCTGGACTTCTTTGGCCTTCACATTTGTCTAACACACATACACAACTACATGTATACCCAATAACCATGAATTTGCTTTGGTTGCTACTGTTGTACTCTGCTTACCATCCCACAAAGACAGTGCTCAGAGGTGCACACTGCCGAGCACCATGTCTGCTCGAAGGGAAACAGAGTGCAACATTTTCAAACAGTGTGTGCACTCCCAGTAAACATGATAACTGGAACTGACAGGAAACCATCACTCTCCATTGCTCTTGGTCAGTGGTAGACATGACAGGCATTTCTGGAGAAGGTGTCAGATTTAGGGCACATTGATGGTGTGTCCAGGAGTCCAAGATTTGTATTGGACTCCTGTTTAAACAACACAGTGCCAGGCTATGGGGACTATACTGTCTCCCAGTATAAGTCATAAGCTTGTAATAGTTTTGCATAGGCTGTATCCAGTGACAGCGGTATCCCACACACTGGTGACCAATGTAAGCATCACTGTAATGACCTATGGCAGTGATGGCAAACCTTTTGGGTTTGGCGTGTCAAAAGCTCTTGACACAAAAATAATTCAGTACACTTCACATGAGCAATGAATGCAAAAGCAGTGTCTTTGGTAACTCGGGTGTTATTGATCACTGGCGTGTCACCCAAAACGTCATGGTGTATGTCACCTTTGACATGCATGTCATAGGTTCACCATCACTAGCCTATGGCAAATGAAGAGGGATACCCTCAATGCTTGGATTGAGGAATGTAGGACGTTGGACATCCTACAACTGTGTATCAACTACAGAGAGTACTTATAAGAATTAAAATCTGAACAGTGGCAAGACTGATATTCATAATGGTATTCCGTTCTGTTTTTTCCACAGCTGACATGGACCGGTAGGTCAATGTGTGAATCCATGGGTCTTGATTGGCTAGGATGAGGGAAGCATGTAGTATGCATGCAGCAGAAGAGCAGTGTTATTGTAGCATTAAAAGTTAAAGATAGCTTTTTTTGGTATTTTATAGAGTTGTATCATATTGAGCATGCATATCTCACTTGTAAAAGTAAGTATGCATGCATTAGTCTGTAGCACAAACTAAGGCTACAATATTAGACTTTAGTCAGACATTGTGGGTTCAAATACCACACTTCCCAATGGTGCAATACTGTTCATTCTTCAATTATGTGTAACTTAAAGGTTTAAAGTAAAAGCCATCTATACCAGTGGCACACATGTCCTTCTGTAAACTGTAATATGTATAATTGGAACACTCTTATGTGCAATATATGCACATGTCAAGGAGTACTTACTACAATCTGTAGAATAGTGTGCATATCATATGAGCTGTTAGTCTTAAATGTAAAAGTCCTCTGTTAGGAGGTTGTAGTCTTAAAAGTAAAGGTTACGATAATAGAGTCAAATAATTGTATTAATGCACTGTATGTCACATATGAAGGTACTAATTTTATCTCTCTTTTTCTTCACCCAACCCTTAACTCTCTTTTCTTATTTAATTTTCATAGGTTCATAGGCTGGTACTAGACTATCGGCCCTAGGGCCTATGCAAGCCTAGCCATAACAATTCCCTGCCTATTTCTTCCCACAATATTTACTTCCTTGTACCCCTGCCTAGCAGGGCAACTTACGTGATCCCCGGGGTAAAGTTCCTATCTCCCATCCAATTGTCAAGGTTTCTTTTGAAGAGGGCCAAAGAGGTGCTCTGCTTGACATGTATGGGCAGTCTATTCCAGAGTCTGGGGAGTCTCTGGGTCAGAAACCTATCCCACCAGCATATTTTGTTCATTGTGATGACAAGGTTTAGACCCCGGAGCATGTGGCTCTGAGGGATTGGGATTTCTTTAAGTGTAGCATATTCAACAGTTCTGGGTTTGACATGGCCTTGTATGTTAAGCAGAGATCTCCTCTGAGTAGACAATATGCGACAAAGTATAGCTGGAGTTTTTTTAAATGGTCAGCATAGGTCATCTGGTTTAGGTCTGTGATTCTTTTTGTGAGGTATTTCTGCAGCCTTTCCAGTTGTTGGAGATGTCTTGAGAGGTACATACCAAACAAGACATTGTATTCTATAACTGGGTCTAATGAGGGATGAGAACAGTGGAACAATTACCTCCTTTTTTCTGGATGAAAAGCCCTTGGTGATGAGGTGTGCCACATAGAAGGATTTCCTGACTGTTGTGGTGATGTGGCTATCAAAGGTGAGACCACTGTCCACCTGTGTTTCTAAGTCTCTTATCACATGTTTGGTGTTTAGTGTACTGCCACCTATGTGGTAATTCATGGGTACATGTATTTTTCCATAGGGGATAACTATATATTTCTTGGCATTGAGCTTGAGCCCATGGCTCTGGTACCAAGCATCTTTTCTGTAAGGCCCTTTTGTAGAATATCCACATCATTTGCGGATTCAATAATGGCTCCCATTTTGCAGTCATCTGCGAAATTTTGTTAGCCAGAATCCCTTGGTGTTGGCCTATACTTCAGAGAAGTAGATGCCAAACAAGAGCAGTCCCAGGACTGAACCCTGAGGTACTCCACTTGCCAATTGTCTGGAGCTGGATTTGGAGTCGGCTACTTTTACATTTGTGGGTTCTGTCAGTAAGCAAGTTGGCAACCCATTGAGTGACATAGGGATTAATGCCCAGCTTGGTAAGTTTATCTATGATTCCAGAGTGGAGGATGATGTTGAACACCTTGGTGAGGTCCAGATAGGCTGTGTGGACTGCCTTACCCTTGTCCACAGCTCTGAAGACTGATTTGAAGAAGTCAGTCAGGTTCAGGAGACAAGATCAACTCTTCATGAACCCAATCTGGGTGAGGTCCAGTGTTTGAAGGTTGCCAATGTCTTTGTTTATAAGTTCCATTATAATACGTTACATGGCCTTGCAGATCAGGCTCGTCAGACTGATAGGGCGGTAGTTCCCAAGATCCAAGGTAGATCCCCCCTTGCGTAGTGGGATAACTGTAGCTGTGCACCACTCAGTGGGCACAAAGCCTGAGGTAAGGCTATGATTAAACATGCCACTTAGGTGAGGTGCCAGTTCATTTTGTAGTTCATGTAGTACACAGCCCAGGATGTCATCTGGTCCCATGGATGCTGTATTCCATGCTTTGGAGAGTGCGGTTTTTACCTGTGTGGATGTTATTATTGGAATTTGGCAATCTTTTAATATTGAGATGGGCCCTTTAGGGGATGAGAAGGGAGTGAAGTTGGCACTGAATCGATCTGCCAGGATATTAGCAATAACCTTGGGATCAGTATATTTAATGCCATTCTGTTGTAGCTCAGAGCAGATCTGAACATTGTAGTTTAGATTCTTGACATAGCTATAGAATGCCTTGTGGTTGTCTTTGCAATCTTTGGCAATTTTATTTTTGTAACTAGCTATGGAGGATTTCATGATGGATCTCAGCTTCTTACTGAGGTTGGTAAGGGAGTTTTTTGCATCCTGGTATTTTCCTTTTTTCTGCAACAGTTTCTTCCTTTTGTTGTATTTTTTTATTTTTATTTTTTGTTGTATTTTATTATGTGTCCTCAAAATGTGTCCATGTCTTCCACGAGTACCACTTCACTAAATGCTCCACAGCAGAGCGGAGTAGGCCTGCCCCACAGGATCTGCCTTCTCCCCCTCCACTGGCTTCAGCACCATTGTCCAGCTTGTCAGGGAGCTAACCTGGCAGCACCACCTCTGCTGCCTCTGCAATATCTGCCCCCTCAGGTTGTCCTGCCCTGGCAGCCGGTCCTGTGGTATCCTCTGGAAGCAGTAGAAGAGATGGTGATATTATCACTCATACATAGATGTCAGGGATGGTGCATAGGATTGTGCACCACACTGTTGGTGCATGCCTATGCTGGCTGGGGATGCTGCTCTCCCTCATTTTACATAGTAGTAGTGGGAGGAGAAGGAGAAATCAAGTACTCCAGCCAGCAGCAGAATGACATGACAGTGATGACAGTCTAGTGAGTGAAGACTCGATTCTCACTGTCACCCAGCTTGATGACCATGGGTTCTGGATCTCCCCATCCTCAACCCAATCATGGTGTCTCTCTACCTTTTGTGCCCTTCACTAGCCTGTCTCTTGTCTTGCTTGTCTTGTCTGTCTGCAATTGCTTCCTCACTTACCCAACTTCCAGACATACCTACATCCCTTCCCCGACATTCCTCTCTCTCAAAAAAAAAAATGTCTCATACATAGCTCTCCATTTTCTAGACATGTCTTCTTGACACACTTGATTTGGTCCAACTGGCTATACAACATGATTTTGTTGTGGTCACCCCTCTCTCTGAATATTTTGCACATATGTTCACTTTACACTGTTAAAGAAAAGGACAGCTATGTTTTTTTCCTACCTCCTTCCTGACCATTCCTGCCGTGCTTTTTCCTTTGTTCTCCCCCCCCTGCTTGCTCTCCATTTCACCACTGTCCTATTTTCCCCATTTCTTTTGTTTAATGCATTATTGCACAATGGTGGGCATTGCACAACAATGGTAATGCAAAAGTAGCTAAAAGTATTACATACAGCTGTATTCGAACCTAGTACAATCTGGCCCCAGAAAGGAATGTATCATAGCATTAACTGTATTAACATTTGCTGCCACAGCATCACTTAAGTACTAGGTGTATTCCACAGACTCAGTAATAAGTATCAAACTTTGTTCTTCCCCCTGCTGGCTCCTCATTTCACCAATTTCCTATCAACCCAATTTTAACACCTTTAATCTAGTCAAAAAATAGAATCACACACAGCACACATAAGTAGCAGAAAAAACAATGGATCCCTTCACTTTTTGAGCTCTGCGTTTTTGAGGAGGTGTGCATCATGCACCAATGTGCAGTGACGGTGAGCGGCAGCAAAATATTGTGGTTACTTCCATGCAATGCCGCTTAACCCTGCTGTGCTATGTCAACACACAGCAACACATTTCATATAAACAATTCATGTCATTGCATTACCACTCTGTAATGAAAAGTATTTTAAAGTATTAGATAGACCTATATTCAAACCCATTAGAATCTGGCCTAAAAAAGGAATGCATCAATGCATTAACACATGCTGCAACAGAATCAGTTAAGCAGCAGGTGTATTTCATAGACTCAATACTAACCATCAGGCTTTTGCAATGTGGCTTCTGTTTGTGCACTGCTTAGCTACATGCAAACATGTGTATCTCACACGCATATGCACTTTGCTAACTGTCTTGCAAACCTGCTGTTCACCATGCTATGGAAATGTTTATATTATACTGCTGTACTGTTGTTTACTGCCCATTTACTGTGTTTGACATGAAATTATATGTAGAAACAGTACAAACTGAGGGCTCTTTCTAATAGTATGTCACATATTTTCAGTAAATCCATGTGCTGGCACTCCACTGAGCACTGCAACCCTGAGGTCTCAGTACTTTTTTCACACATATATCAACCACACTACAAAATGTAATATCAAATATTATGTGCTATGCAATGCACATTAATCTGGCAACATGCAGAACAACAACTATCGACGCACATGCTTAAAAAGCCTTATTTGCAAGGTCAGTACAGGAATAAGCATGGGCCATATCCACAGGGACATAGGTGACCTCAAATACACTTGACCCTACCCATTTTGGTTTTGTCAAGAGTAGATCCTGCTTATTGACCCTCGTGAACTTCTTGGATCCTGGGCCCAAAGATCTGGATGAGAGGTAACAGGACATAATGCCTATGTTGAGTTATCAAAGGCATTTGACACTATCCCCCATTCATGTCATAGCGAAGATCTCCCAATTGGGAATTAGGTCATACAGTACTAGCTGGATAGCTAACTGGCTCAACAACACTATCAAAGTTGTGGACTGCACCTCTACCACTAGCCCACTCACCAGTCGAGTACCACAAGGATCTGTGCTGGGCCCTCAACTGTTTGGAAAACACTTCCTTGAACCACAATCAACAGTTGATGGCCTGTGGTTTATCAAGTTTTCAGATGACTGTTAACTGGACACACTCATATACAGTCCCCCAATGTTGGTAACATATTACAGAAGGGGCTGGCACAGACTAATGATTGGTGCCAAACTTATGGACTGAACCTTAAAGCATAGAATGACTCATTGTTCCCATTATCAATGATGTAACCCTGCTAATTATGATATACATAACACCCCCTTAGCTCAAATACAGTGTTGTGAAACTTGGGAACATATGTTGACATGTCACAGGTCACAGAGAAGGCAGTGACATCTTTATACTTACAGGACACAACATCTAAATACCAATCATTGAATACAGAATGTCAATAAATGATCATGACACCAAGTTTATAAAAACTTAGAAATTAACATCAGTCAATCTCTTTCACTGATAACCATCTTAGTTTACATCTCAACCCCATCTAACCCCATAAAATTCAAAACCTTCCTAGATTACTCTTTCCAACATACAATATCCATACAAAGTAATGGGCTATTTCAGCCTTAATGATAGTGTAAAAAATCCAGCAGAACGTTCTAATAAATAACATACACTTGATTAAAACAATGAACAGCTCATGCCAGATGTTAGCATTTTATCAGACCTAATTCAAAATCAGTACTTTCCACTTTATATGGTGTAGACCAATCAACTATTACATACCTAGATCTCAATCGGCCAATTAGATAATTGCTAACATTTGACATGAAAGCATTTACCTTTTTATTTTGAGCTGTTTGTTGTTTTAATAAAGTGTATTTTTTTTATTGAAACCTTCTGCTGGATTTCTTTTTACGCTATTGCTATGGTCATTTGGGGATCTTACTACATGTTCTTTTTTGGATATATTTAAGTCTTAACCTCCTCAAACACATCTCCCACAAAGTTACAGATTCACTTACCCAGCTAGGCCTCTCACAAGTAATAAAAGAACTCATTAGGCCCCACATCCACTGATATAATCACTCACATTTAAACCTACTCATCACTAACTCCCCAAAATTAATTTCAAAACATTCTTCCTCCAGCAATTAGTGATCATTCTTCTATCTCTTTCACATTCTGTCTCCTAAATATCAAATTGCTCCCAATGCCAATCTAATTTAGTTCAAAATTACAACAAATGGCCTAATGAAAGAAAAACTCAGTAACACCTGTTGGAACCCCATAATTGAAACAAATGACCCACAATTCCTTTGTACTGCTCTAACTAATAAAATACTTTGCATACAAACTAAAAGTTTCACCATCAGACTGCAAAAAGAAAGCACTATGAAACATTGGCTTACCCTAGAACTAAAACCCCAAAACAAATATAGAGTCACAGCACAGAAGAAATGGACACAAACTCCCACTGCAAAAAAACAAAACATTTTTATCAGCCTTCAGAACTTAGCCAAAAAGGCCACAAATTGACACAAAAGTAACTAATGACATAAACTGAAACATAGTCCCAAACAGAACTGGAACCTTGTTATGGATTTTACAGGACAAAAATGCAAATTCTAAATGCAAGACAACTAACTACCTACTACATAAGGACAGCTCTATGCAAATGACTTCCCAAAAAAATTCAACAGCCCATCTACCCTCATCCCATCCAGGAATACCAATCACTCTCCCAACCCTTCACCTCACATTCTCCCATTTTAACTTTGAACCATCCCTGCCGAAGAAATACTGAAATTTGTGGACCAAATCTCAAAACAGCCTTGTATCCTTTCATGAAAAGACTACATGACAATCCTTATAAAACATCTGTACAACCTCTGCCTACCACCAAATTATGTCCCTCCAAATGGAAGCAAATCACACTTAGACCCATACAAAAAATATCAAAACCAAATGACACTAAATACTTCTGACCTATTTTACTGCTACTACGCCTTGGTAAAATACTAGAAAAAATATATCATCCTTACCCTTATCAGTTTGGCTTCTTGTCAGGTTGAAGTAAGATGACAGTGTTATACACAATCAAATATCCTTCAAGCCATGGACAATGGTGAGCTCACAGGCTCTATATTCATTGACCTCACAAAGGCCTTTCTCACAGTTGGTGACACTCTACCGCTCAAATCTCTACTCACAGCAGGGATCAGCCCTAGCACTCTATCCTGGTTACAATGCTTCCTAACCAGCTGAAAATTTAAAGTGTAGATTGGCAAGCCCACCTCCACCACTGCATCCCTTACTAAAAAATAACAGCTGTAAATGTAAAACATGTACTGTGATGTAATTTATATAGACTTAACATCAGCTTTTGAGAGGGTCATACACAAAATACTGATCAATAAATTAGCGCAATTAGGTATTAATATAATCTGAACAAGATGGATAGCTGTGTGGCTTACGAATAGAACATGGGAAGTATCATATAGCACTTTGGACAGGAGATATTTTAGTTTACAATCATGTTGTCCCACAGGGCTCTGTCCTTGACCCATTCTTGTTTAGGTTGTATCATTCTGACCAGTTTTTTTTTTTTTGTTTGCTTTTTAATCTGAGGTGTTCTGAAATTTGTATGCAGATTACCCGAAAATGGGTAAAGTGATTACATACGGTAGAGACAGTGCATATCAGCAAAATAACGACTAAATTGACCATTTGTGCAAAGACGAATAATCTCGATACATACATCAAACATTTAATCCAGCACACAATGATTGTAACTGTGGATTCATTAAGGATCTGGTTATAAGGGTAAACCCATCTTTGAGTTTTCTGATCATAGCAACCAATTGGCTAATGGTAGTTATAAAACTACTGTAAAAAACATTTTAAAGTCTAAGACATTAGACTTAAAGTGGGTTAAGCATGTATATATGGTATGGATCAAAAATATGGAAATTCATAAGAAAACTAGCATGAGTAAAATGGAAAGATTTCAGCAGAAATATACCCAGGGTGCCCAGTGTGTCTGTGGATGTAAAAGTTATTATGAAAGATTGCAATATATGAATTTGGAAATTATCTCATATAAATATTTAACAGGAGACCTTAAGAAGGTATACAAGGCATTTACAGACAACTACCTCTGGGAATGTTTGAAGTTATCAAAGAGTAATAGAGAATCACCAGACAACCTGTGTCGGAGAGTAGATAGAAATAAGAAATGTACTAACTGGCTCTCTGAGACAGTAGGTGATGCAGGGGATAGACTGCTAAATTGTATTAAGGGAAGGACTAATTTGGATATTTTAAGAACAGCTTGGAAATGTATTATGGGAATGACTGTTTTATTATACTGACAGGCTAGAAGGGCATTTCTGCCCATGCCTGAAATATTTACTTATATGTATGTATGTGCGTGTATGTAAAATAGTACATTGAGACTCTGCTTGCCCTTACTTTCCTATCTTTTCATAAACAAACTGTCAACCAAACTTCCACAAACACACATTATCCTTTGTAAAAATAACATGGTTATTTGTACATCCCACTTCTCCCACACTATAATTAAATAGCAACTGGAAAAAGAACTTAGCTCTCTCTGTAACTGGCTTATAAATAACAATCTGGACTTTAAAACCAATCCTGCCACCATCTTGCAACACTGAGCCATACTACATGACCAACAAGGTTCCACTGAAACAACATCATGCTTTAAATATCTGAACATCTTGTTAGATCAGTCCTTAGACATCCAAAACCATATCAATACTACCAAGTCAAACATCAACTCACTCTTATTCTGGGAAAAGACTTTCTCACTTCCTTTTCCCAGAAGGTAAAAATGCCGTAGGGAATGAAGTGTTACTGTTACAGCTTTAATATGGCCTTCCTATAATTGGCAGTACATCACAGAAAAACTTTTTCTCTCATCAAGTCACATCTAATCACATCTGCAAATTCATTACCTTAACCCCACCAAGACAGTTTTATTTAAAAGCAGATCTAGATACAAGATAGTTCCAAATAAACAGCCACACAAGGCTCGGTGCAGGTAATATAATACTGGGGTCTACTGCAAATGCTTGTGTGCTTTTAGCTTGTGGCACACTTGCTCTCTGCCACATTCTGTACATGGTAGGTGCCCTAACTCTGATTAGCCTGATCCTAGTTAATTACCTAGTCATCCTACTGAACTGCATAGCTTTACCAGAAACTTAAATCAGACCTTAAAATTCCCACTCAGTCCCTAATCCTAAAGTCTCTGATTGCTACCATATAAATTATATATATATATATATATATATATATATATATATATATATATATATATATATATATATATAATATACATACATATACATATAGACACCTTCTGGATGTTAGATGTGGATAAAAGTGAAAAACCAAATGACCAGAAACATATATTTTACATTGTTTCTGTTATATATTATATATAGATAGCCACTTCCTCTGTTTTTCACCAATATCAGACTGGGATAAAAGTGAACAGACAAAATGCCAAAATAATATAGTTCAACTTGATGCTGCCAGGAGTATATACACAGCAAGCTTCCTACCCCTACATCCAAATGATTATCCTTTCTGTTCATGCCTGCTGCTTGAGAGGAAAGTGAAAAAATAATGATTACAGTTATGTTTTCCAACTTGTTTCATCTAGACAGTACCTTACCTCAAGATAGGCTATAGTGACCTTCTGTGCAAACTGCTGAGGTCTGACTAGGAGGAAAATTAAGAAAAGAATTCCCACACTGTCGCCAGCCCCCACATAAGGTATAGCAATCTATTCAGCATGCCTCTAAACACATATGAGTTTGGACAAGGTGAGATCCAGTACAGAGGTTAAAGGTAAGCCCCTTACCCTGCTAAACCTATGTAAAAACCCACTTATAAAGCTGGAGTTGTGAAAGTTGCAAAATCCACAGAAGCTATGAAAATCTAAATGTTCTACAATGCATTTATTGCCTTTTTTGAAAAATATTAACTGTTTTTACTGCCATCTAGAGAAGTTGTGTATGTCTCCCCAATATTGTGTGTCCACAGATAAAATCAGTAGTGTTACACACACACTCACACACACACACACACACACACACACACACACACACACACACACACACACTAGTACAGGCAAATTAGAGGAACACCGGTTCACCTATACTATTTCTTTGGGGTGTCAGTTTAAACCGGATCACCTGGATGAAACCTACACAGAAGGAACCACAACCAAGAGTTTAACCAAGTAACCAAGTGATGAGAGATGCCAATTCTAATGTGCTACTATGGCAGTGATTAGTTGCTTTCACATGCAACCTGTCAGGATATCCAGTGATTGTCACTTATTGTGTACAATGCTAAAGGATGCCTAGACCTCCAAAGGTAACCATTGTGTGCAATAACCAAATATTATATGCAATGCTGAAGGACTTAAATCTGAATCTCAAATGCCTGTCAATATTTAGTGATCACAACCCTCAACAATTTACCACAAAACCACAAACAGTACAAGAAAGAAACTAAAATACAAGGCAAAATCATTGACATTATTTATGTGACATCAGGGACAGCTGAGAGATCTGAATGTATCTGAGTGCCATTTTAATCAAATGATAGCCATATTAAAGACATTGCAACTTGCTTCACACAAATACGCATATTAGTTTTGTAATGACATAGATTAATGACTGTGTAAACTAAGCAAACAGCAGCAAGTCACATTCCTTAACAGATGGTTTTCCTCAGCAAGTAGTGATAAACACTTTGTTTGTACATCTCAAATTTCTGATTGGGATAAATATATTAGTCACGTTATTTTTTTTCTGTCTTGCACAAACAGTCGACACAGCTTGTAGGCCAGCGTGCTTCATCCAAATGCACATTAGTTCTGCAAATTCATAGATGGCCCATTGAGCCAGTACCTAGCCATAGTATATGGTTTGATCTTACAGGATATAAAAATGAATACAGAAATAAATACATAAAATAAATAAATAAAAATAGCCACATTAATGTATTTATCTTTCTATCTCTTTCAGATAAACACACACACACACACACACACACACACACACACACACACACACACACACACACACACACAAACCATCAGAAAAAATATTTAATTTATGCTTTTCCTGTCAGAATGAGGCAGATGTCAAAGAAATTAATTCAGAGCAGGGCTTCACAGTGGTTCCCATTGTTATCATGTGTAGAAAAAACTGACGTCATTCTACCCTTCTTAGTATTTATACTCTAGTGCAATGGAACATTCCCACTTAAATATGTAATCAATATATTGGTGTAAAATATTTATAACAAAAGTTGAATAGATTTTACAAACAATATATGAAATATTCTACCCTAGCAAACCTCTATCAGCAGTCTACTCCTCAGTCAGTTTTTAAAACTGTCTCATGTAGATCTCATACAGGCTGTGGTACTGGTAACATGAACAGTAGGTCTGCAAGCTTATATTTTTAAACTATTTACATGTTTAGCAAAAAGATAATATGTACACAGATGGAAATAATGAATAGAGTTTTCACATGCATTTGATAATGGGCATATCCCTTGAATCTGTTTCATTTTAATGTAGTCCTTATAAATGACTATTCTCTCTCATTAACTGCATAAATGCAGCAATTGCAAGGAAGGTAAAGTCAGGGGATTAATGTGTAGTGCCCTAACAACTGCATACACTGTAAATATTCACCTTATATTGTAAAATTAACTTCTCAGTCAATTTCAACTTGTAGCAGTAGCTGTGGTGTACTTTGATAATACTCACATTCTAATGATTTCATCATATCTTTTTCAGTGATGAGGCTGTGCTGTGGGTGTGGCTGAATAAATGAGGTTAGAGAGTGGGAATAAAGTGCAACATTGTGATATAAAAAGGCCACTCATAATTTCTTGGCACTCTGTTATATAAAGATAAATTCCAGACAGTGGAGACGTACTCTTGCAGCTTTAGACAACAGTGGATACAGTAAACTGCTTTGTCTACATGGTAATGTGCTGATTTTGCTCTGATTTAGCTAAAGTGGTACAGTTGAGAGGTAAACAAGTACCTGTCAATATCATTAACGGAGGGGCTTTAGTTCCCTGACTTCATCCTGGTAAATCTGTCATTGATCCCCTCCCACCCTAAACTTAGTGTCTGTGATTATTCCCTAACCCTGAACTCCCTGTCCCTAAACCTATAACTCCCTACATGCTTCCTAAACCTAAAGTACTCCATCACTCCATAACCCTAACACTATCCTCCCTCTCCCTACCCTCTCCCTAAACCTATAGTCCTGATCGCTCCCTAACCCTCCTCTCTCTCTCTATTTACTAAACCTAAATACTACTTCTGATCACTGCCTGAAGCTTTCATCAACACTCCCACCTCTCCTACTCTTTCTGTACATCTGCCACACCTTGACTGGACATGTAGTCAAATTTGACTGTGAGTAGCCAGCTATGTGAGCTACATGATGCTTGAGTCCCTAGGGTGAGACAGCACTCTTTGAATGAGCCCATTCACTTGGAGGAGATCTGTTAGAAGTCAGTGAAGCAAGTGTGAAAAACAATCAAGAAAGAGCCTTCATTAAAGCAAAAAATATATATAAACTAAGTGTGAATTATAGTTTGGATTTAGGAATATTAACCAAACACAGTATTGCTAGTAGTCAAAGCACAGACCTCAAACTTGTCTGTTAATTAAGGCCACATTTATTACATAAATACACCACTATTATTTGTATAGTGCTTTCGTCTTGTATAAAATAGGACTTCAGAACCCAGGAATATTAGACAAACATTACATGACAGAGTAAAGATTATATAAGGTCACAGAGGCAACATGGCAGTGCTTTAGTACTTTTGTTTCAGCTTCAAAATAAGAGCACTTTCAGAGACCAAAAACGGATTCAGTGCATCTAAGTTAACCAATGTCTGCACTTTTTTTACTGTCTCAAAGCATTCTGCAATGAATACTGCTCATTAAAACAGTAACTATACATCCATGTGTATGTGCGCACACACACACACACACAGACACACACACACACACACACACACACACACACACACACACACACACACACACACATGCACATGCGACACATGCACATACACACACACACACACACACACACACACACACACACACACACACACACACACACACACACACACACACACACACACACACACACACACACACACACTTACAAATTATTATTTTTTGTAATAATACAATTGACTGAAGAAAGGAAGTTTGCATTTTCTGATTGGTTTAAAGTGAAGCATAGAAGAGATAGCAAAACTGAAATACAATTTCCAGTACAAAGCAAACTGATATATGAAGTAACAGTAGCAACTAGAAGGTCAGGTTGAAAGCTTATGTTCAAATGCAACAACAGTAATGAGGAGTAGGTGTTGCTATGGTGATCTAAGGACACATTTCCGCATAGCTGAGGGGAACACTGTCATAGCTTTTGTTTACTTCTTAAATGTATGAATGATGTCACACAGTAATAAAAATGATAAGAGAAGTAAAAATGCAGAGGCAGGGATCAAAATCCAGTATAATGGATTATTTTTGAGTCAAGGATTTGATATTGCAGCATTATATTTTCCCCTATGACCTCTGTCAAAATATCTACTTTGAGTCATGTCAAGTAGAAGAATTATTTTTAACATGTTCTAAATAATGAATGTGTCAAATTGTGCTGGGTGTCAGTAATAACATAAAGATTCAGGCAGAGCATACCTTTTGTTTTCCCATTAGAATAATGCACTTACAAACGTACATATATTCTTGAAATGAATATGTCATAAGCAAGAGTACACAGAAAAAGCATTTTACACTATTGTGGGAATATTTAAAAAACAGCTATTCAAGTATGCTGAGGTTAACAAGACTGGTGCTGTCTTTATATTCTTCATCAGGTCATTCAAAGGAGCAGCAACTTTTTACACATGCAAAAAAGACCATATAAATGATATATAAATCTTAGCACTTACAAAGCTAAATTATGTTTTAGAGGTATAATGCAAAACACTTCAATCAGAATATAGACATATAGATTGGTTAAGAATATTTTTTATAAAACACCACCATTTCACAAGAATTACTGTTACATAGGAATAAAAGTGTGTTTGCAGTGACTGTAATAGTAAAATATAAAAACTGTAACTTGAAAAGATTATAATGACCTGTGCTGTGTAATTTGCTCTTCCAATTTACTGTTTTGTTAAATTATATAAATAGTCCCTGACTTTCCACATCAGCTCTCCTTTGATCTTTATGTGTCTACCAGTAAACAGTGTAAAACTTTTCATTCAGTACTCTGCAAATCTGCTAGATGAATGCTAAAAGTATCTTTTCAAGAACATAAATGATTCCCATTCCACAGTCCTTTCCTGTTTACCGATTCCAAAACTTATAAATATAGTCGGTCTATCCCTCCAAACTATATAAACACTGGAAATATATTTTCTTCTGCATTCTCTTGTTCACTGACAGCAGGCAGTGGTAATGTACCACAACAGTGGTTATGGTTGTGCGTTCCAATTACTTTAATCACTTGATACATGTATTGTGTCACTTGGGAGCATATTGATCATACTCTGAAATCAGGAAAAAGATAACTGTTTGATGCACCTTTCTGACATCAAAGAGGTGCATAACAAATATCTATGCTGTTATCTTGTAGTCTTGCACTAGATCATGAACAGTGTCCAAACCAGAACAGTGGAAAAAAGCAGTTTTCAAAGCTGTAAAGCAGCTTTGCTGCCGCATGAAAAAGGCATACTGAATTTTTTAACAGCTACTTAATGATGATGGTCTAGCTTCCGGCTGTTGCCTGTGTGACATATAAAGTATTTTAAGCTATAAAACACTTCACACTCATACACTTTTTTTCTGTACTCAGTATTGCAGTGGAAGAATTACGATTGTGTCTCTCAGACCATAACTAAGCTGTTATGTCTTCTAGACAACAAAGTTAAGCTTCACCAATCAAACTTTGCTCCACTCATGAGGTAGATTTCTTGACATTGCTGTCTCAAACATATAACAACGTGGTTATGATTGGTTTATGCTTTAAGCATGCTTTAAATTTCAGCAGACCATGCACAGCACAGAGGGTGTATACTGATTTACTGCTACTAAGCTATGCATAAATACAGAACAATTATATTACTATCATTAGCAAACTGATAATTATTAAATAAAATAGTTTACATGCAAGAATATCCAGTTCTCCTATAACACTTGTGATAGACTTAAGTATTTTACTTTTTAAAATGTTCTCTGAAGAGATCTGCATACAGTTTGTAGTATCAGGGGTTTAACATGTTGCATACCTGCCTCTGATGCCAGGAAAGTAAAAAGTTTGGGTTCTGTTCTTACCCTGGGTAAACTAATGAATGTTTTTTTTCAGTTTATCACAGATGTAGTGAATTACATCTCATTTTTAAACACATTTTAGAATTTCTAAATATATGTTTTCTAAATATATGGTTTAATTTCTTAATATGGCATAACAAACTGACTGAAGTCATACCCTCTCTAAATATTTATAACTGCTCTATCAACTGGTTTCAAAGCTATCTGTCTGGATGTCAGCAGGCAGTACATTGGCAACACCATCTCTCTACTCCACTATTAGTTACCTTAGGGGTCCCTCAAGGCTCCATCCTTGGACCTCTACTCTTCTCCCTCTTCACCAATCAGCTTCACACTTCCACTCCTCATGCCTCTGTTATACGATATGCAGATGATTCTATCCTTATATGTGTAGCCTCCTCCCTAAAAGAACTCCCGCCATAATTCAAAAGTCAGTCCATTCTGTAGAAACATAGCTTACCTACTCACACCTCATTCTAAACCCCAATAAACAAAATTACTTCTTTTTTACCCCTCAAGAACTCCCTCTTCTCATTTAACTTTCA
>NC_056738.1:240401860-240486860 GCF_019279795.1 Protopterus annectens
TAAACACCTGGCGTTGAGTAGCCTAACCCTCAGTTTTTTGTTAATTGTGCTGTTTATGGAGGTGGGTTTGACTTTTGAGCCTTGCCAAAAAAGGCACTACGGGGGCAGCAAGAGCTTTGGCCAGTATTCGAAAGCCTAGGGGTGACAGGTGCAAGCCATCACTGGTGAAGCAACGCGGCTTGTCGAGCATGTCGTCCCAGGCTGACAGACACTGGATTCCCTTTGAATGACACCAGAAGCTTAACCAATTGTTGAAATTGATCATTTTTTTCTTTATACTAAGGTATAATTCTTGGTGAGGGCAGGATGCTACTCAGGGTCAGGGTTATACCAGCCTGGGCTACATGATCAGAGAGCTCTTCCATGTCTCTTTTCATTTAGTCCAGGGAGGAACATCTCAGGTCATTCACACCAACATGAACAATGACAGAGTCATATTTGTACTTGTTCTGGAGAGACATGAGTGCTTGTGTTATGTGGCGGATTCTGGCTCCAGACAGGCAGCTAACTGTAACCTTCTGCTTGTCCAGCCTAGTGAGTGGGACATCAGTGTGCCTAACTATAGAGTCACCTATTACTATTTTAAATCCCATATTACCATTTGATTAAATGACACAAGACTGAGATGAAAAACCCAAAAGTTTCAGTGCCTGAAAATTTAAAAGATCGAATTGCAAAATATCTTAATTGAATGTAATGGTTTAATGACAAGTGTTTTAGTAGTGTAGTATTACTTTAAGAGTTTGTATGTACATCAATATGGTGAACATTATGTTAGAATGTCTTGGGTTTGTTTCAGACATCTACGAATGTATACGTTCTATGAAAGTAAGCAAGTGTTAATTATTAAAGGGTACATTTATGGTTTACAAAGGAAAATACAATAGGACAAATATTGGTTTTGGAAATAAAATAATTTAGGGAGAGGTAAAGGGAGTGTTATTGGTTCACCTGTAGTAATTGTTAAAAGTTAAAAGAATTATGAGTGAAAGAGATCGCAATACTTTTAAATGTATAACATTAACATTTTATTTTATTTTGTTGAAAGTCTGTTTTTCTTTTTGACATATTCGGCTTTGTATTAATGAACTGAGTGGCAAAATTTATAGTAGCAAGTCTCGCCTAAACCTTGCCCACCATTTAACGATTGTTGAAAGTAAATTAATATTCATGCCAATGATGACATGAATATTCATTGCCTATTCTTGATTTAACACTTTTTATCAATGTAGTGTGATCTTGGAGTTGGTATATTTAATTTTTTGGGGGGCAGCGGGGCTCGGCCCCCCTGCAAAAACTAAACAACAAAATATTATGTATGAGTTTTAGTTTACATTATATCTGTTTGCTATGTCAGTCAGTGAGGATAATCCCAATTTTGCTCAGAATGTGCTGGGAGGTACTATAGGTATAAAAAGCCAAGTATGTTTTCTGAATGTTGGTTTGCTTGTTTAAATATACTATGTAGTGGAAAACTAAAGTAACTGTGATTTAAGTCTGAAAGGTGTTTAGTTTTTGTGCAATGTTTCTTGGTTTAGAGTAGTAACATAATGTTCATTTTAAGTTTGTCAATATTTTGGTACCAGCTCTTTTAAATTTTCAGGCACTAAAACTTTTGCATTTATCATGTTGATCTTATGTCATTTGATCAAATAGTAATACAGGATTTAAAAGCAGACCCATATATATATATATATATATATATATATATATATATATATATATATATATATATATATATATATATATATATCTATATATATATATATATATATATATATATATATATATATATATATATACATACACACAATACATGCGCACTCTCACATATACACACACATACACACACACACACACACACACACACACACACACACACACACACACACACACACACACACACACACACACACACACACACACACACACACACACAAAAATTGGCACATGACTTATAGGGCCTGACAATCTCAGCTGCTGTCATTATTACATGTACATAATTATTAGAGCAATTTGTAAAAGGTGTACCTAGAATGATTGCATGTATGTCTTCATTTGTATTTCAGATAGACAAAAGATCTACATGTCCTTCATGACATCCTGAATGACTTAACTTTGTTAAGTGTGGACTCTAAACCACTGGAAAATGCTACTTTAAATTTTTTATTATATCAAAACATTTTCTTTTTCATTTATAGGAAAATTCAAAACAAGTATTAGCAAACAACATTAATCTTGTGACTGTATTTTGTGCACAGGTTAGTCTCACTGCCAATAAGTTAAGGCTAAGTGGAGTAATGTAGTCAGATAATGGTAGTTTAAGTGGAAGCAGTAACTATTCAAAAGACAGGTATTCAGAAGCATACTGTCCAGTGAACTTCACATGTAGACCTTGAATGGAGACATTTCATCAAACCAAAGAAAAGAAGAAAAAAAACTATTACTACCTAGAGAGATTTTCATCTGAAAAACATGAATAAAGGAAGTGAAATACAGTATATCAAAGCATTCAATATAATTATGTCAAGAAACCGCACGCACAATGTCTAGGACAGAATAATACATTAATGCCATTGCCCGGAGTTCTTTTGGAATAACTCTAACTTTAGATGAAACAGAAACAGAGACATGCAATGATGCAATGTTTCATCAAATTAAACGACTCTGTCAGAAGAAGTCATAGCTCAACTGACAGATGCCATGGAGGTAGAGTGACTCACCTGTCTCTAATGTGCTAGGCAACTGTGAAAAGGAAAGTAGCAACAGCGCTTCAGCTTTGAGAACTGCTTGAACCAGCACAGTTTATCTATTTATTTATTTATTTATTTCGTGTTTTGCCTCCTCATGATCATCTGTTAGTAGTCAACAGTTATTATACTAGACATTCTGCCACTGTGCCAGTAACTTCTTTATTTGCTGTAATATCAGTGTATCTATTTTTTATACCCAAGATGGTGAGGCATCAGAGTAGAGCATTATATCTCTGGCAGCATGCATATATTAATTCTAAAACTTACCTTCTTAATCCAATAGAGAGTCATAGGATGCAGCTGGACACCTATACCAGAACACAGTACGCACAAAGCATAGAACAGGGTGCCAGCCCCTCATAAGATGCACAGACGCACAGATGTACACACATACACACACACACACACACACACACACACACACACACACACACACACACACACACACACACACACACACACACACACACACCGACACCTAACAGTAATGATTTGGAAATTAATAGTGAAATGAAAGGGATAGGCATGCGATCTATTCAGACATCACTTCATGACAATCTACCTTGCCCTACCATAATGGTGAAAGAAAACACAAAGCCTAGTCCTAGCCTGAGAACTCAGATGGCACCCATTGTACCTACACATGCCCAACATTAAAAATAAATCATGTCACTCTTTCTACTAGTATCAGTTTAAAAGCAACACCAGTTAAACCCCAGCACACAAACTTGGAAATAGTGTATGGATGTATATATCTATATATCTAATTTGTTAACTTTTTTTAATCAAATTGCTTTTTATTAAATATTTTTTCACAAAATAAGATAAACAAGACATATAGATGTGGTACAGTTGATGTTACAAAATGCATACCATAAGCAAGTAATAACAGATATTGCACACTTTACTAATTAACATTCAAATTAGGTAGAATTACAATTTTGTGTTACTATGAGGACATGCTTATATTATGAGTTAGTCCAAGAACTTTTATCATATAGCAATTCTCTTGTACATTATTTTACAACTGTGAGCAATACTAGAGGTATAACATCAACCTATAGAATGATAACAATTGACTCTACTATACTTTATATACATATATACAATTATGTCACCTTAATTGTTGTTGTTACTAATCTCAACTAAGTGATGTGTTTACTATTCTTATATAATTAGCATTTAATTTACTGTTTATGATAGAATATCAATTATTGCCTTGCAGCACCTCTGATAGTAGGTTTGGTCCTTCTGACTTTTTGTATAAAGCTTCTTGGCCAATACATGTTTTTTTCGCCATGATTTTATATTCTAATTTGTTAACTAGGTGTACAGGATGACACAATGACAGTTTGATGCTTGTGGCATTGATAAAGATTTCCTTCAACAATGAATTCAATTAATAATGAATGTAAAGCTGTAACACACATTTGCATAACATTTGTAAATAATATGCATGCATTCAATAAGTTTTGCAAAAGCACAGAAATTTGCAAGAAACAGTCTTGATGACATCAATTAAATGGCATACTTAGTCACAGACTAGGAAATTGACATTACACAATATTTATTTATTAGTTTGCAGAATTATGTTATTTTTATTAGTAGTATTTTAGTTTGGACAATTTGTTTTCAGTGTGAAGTAAGCTACATATTAAAATTATAAAACAACAGGAAAGAGGGGTGAAGGACATTGGATATAAAACAAATAATATACGTTATTTAAGCTTATGTTTTTGTTTAAAATGTTAATAGAAATATAAAAAGGAATGTGTGAATATACCAGCTGAGTTTAAGATGTAAGAATGTATTCTTTAGTCATCAAGAGACATTAATCTGAAAATCTGTTTGTACTGATTTCCATAGATTTGTAATGTGGGGTTACATGAAGCACAGCACATTCTAACTAGAGAAGAAACATGAGTAATATAGCAATAACCTAATGTTAATGCTGGTAATACTATTTACCGGCCGGTTGGGCCCACCCGCGAAAAGCCAAGCCATTATAAACTCAAAACATTACCAGAAAGATGGTTATTACTATTATCCATGACATTATTTAAGAAACTGTTTACTGCCCTTCAAAGCAAGATCTCCGTTTTTTTTTTGAGTGTCTCGCTATGTTAAATGAGTTTAACATTTAATGTTTAAAATAATGTTAAACTCATTTAACATTTTAAAAAAAGCAACGGTTGCTTTTAAACACTACCTCGCTATGTTAAATGGGTTTAACGAGGCAGCTAAATAAAATAAAGCGAGTCCCGTTGCTTATTTTAAAAGCTGTCTCTATATTAAACCCATTTAACTAATCGCGACAAAAATTAAAAAATGAGTTATACTAATGGAAACGGACCTTTTCCATTAGTATAACTCGATGACACGGGCACGCTGGCCAATCAGCGTGCACGTTTTGGGGGGATCATGGTATAATATGTTTTTTACTCCTGCTTTGCTAGCTACTTTTGGTGAGATGTCTGGCGTATTTCATAGTATCATAGAATGTTACTAGGCTATTGGGCATGAGGCCCTTATAAGCCTAGCCTTTCTAGGAGTATTATAGATTTATGAGGACCTATTGCATGGTGCAA
This sequence comes from Protopterus annectens, assembly GCF_019279795.1. Lineage (NCBI taxonomy): Eukaryota > Metazoa > Chordata > Ceratodontiformes > Protopteridae > Protopterus > Protopterus annectens. The sequence goes on from NC_056738.1 coordinate 240,407,202, forward strand.
GAAGTGTTTGCTTACCTATGTGATTCTGAGCAAATTAAATAACAAGACAATGCTCCTCAGCCAAGTCTGAAAAAGGTGTACAGTGAGCAGTGTTCCTCCTCATTAGCAAAAACACAGCAAACAAGAAAAATAGTAAGTTTGGTTCTAGGTATATACCCAAATTATAGACTGGAACTGTGAGGATGCAGGTAATTGGCAGATCCTTAGCTGTAGCTTGCAAGTGTTAATTAGCCATTGTGGGGTATCAAAGATCACAAGTACCTTGCTTGGTTCATTTACAAAGAGATTTAGTTAGTTGTGATGGAACCAATGGCAAAATAGACAGAACTGTTAAAGTAGTTGGAATTGTAGCTCAGAAATAGCGTTACCTAATTCTAAGAGAAGAACATCATCTGCATAAAGAATGATTTCAAATTAGGATGGACAAGTTGGGAAATAGCTGATAAATAAGACAAAAAGAACAGGGCCTAAAACTGAAACTTTAGGTACTTTAGTATAAAGGGAACCCTGGTCTGAGTTGGTACCAAGATGTTGCACTTTACATTTCTGATTGTTTAATCTTGGAACCAGTTAGACATTGTGCTATCAAAACAAATTTATGTATGCTTACTGATTAATAAAGCATGATCTACTAGATCAAAAGCACACTTTCATTCAATCACCTGTTCCCTAGTAGAATGCTTAATCCATTTTAAGGCTGAAAGAATTTGGAACCTATTTCACACTTAATAGGTACAAGAAAAAGGATCTAATCATGGATAAGGGCAGCAGCCCTTGACAAGATGCACGTGTGTGCGTGCGAGCACACACACACACACACACACACACACACACACACACACACACACACACACACACACACATTTATTTTATGCAAAAATGCCAACTGTGTTAAACTTTTAAGCAGGAAGTTGCAAACGTATATTTATCTCAGTGATAGTTTTTTTGTGTGTCTCTGAATACAGCCAATAACTATACTTTTATTTTAAATAAAACAATGAAGTAATGAAACAAAATAAAGTAATTAAATAGTTAGATAGAACTATTGGTGGTATATAACAATACTGTATCTTTTTTTTTTCCATAATAAATCTTTATTGTTATATACTTTTCATACAAAATTATAAAATACAAACTACTAACTAACACTGTAACAATCACACCAAACAATATACAATATTTGCAAGAATGCTTCCATATAAGACATTAGAAATATAAGAAAAACATAAGAATAATTAGTAAGTTTCCAATACTGAACAGTTTGATTAGACATTTCTCTCCAAATATAGCAATGATTATTACTACCTTCAATTCAAAAGTTTTATGCTAATATAATATTAAATATCTGATTCCAAATTTTCGGATTATTGATACCCTTACTATGTGAATTTAAAAGTAGTTTATGAGCTAGTATATGTTTTGTCGCCAACACTCTGAAGTTTTGTCATGATGTTTTAGTTGGGTCTAGCCAATATGAAGCTATATAAAGCTTCATTAGTAAGAAAATATTAATATGAACTATACTCTGTGATCTGATAAGTTCCTTCGGGGGAATATGCAAAATCATAAATTTCCAAGACAGTGTTGTACTTTGGTAGCCCACTTTCTGAAGTTGAATTTTAAGGGAATTCCACAGTTTGTATATACACTTACAGCTCCAGAACATATGAAGAAGATCAGCCGGTTGAGTTTTGTAGTATGGACATGTTGCAGAGTTTTTAGAATTAAATTTATGCAGGGCAAGGTGTGTATAATATGCATTATTCCAAATCATCAGCTGGGTATATAACAGGTTTTGAAGAGAAGTAGCTTTAATAGTCAATTCAATTGCCTTTAACATATTACTTTTATCTGTCAATAATATTTTCTCTTCCCAATAATTTGATAACAAAACTTTACCTTGAAATTTAAGTTCTTTAATTAATTTATCCGTTGCTGTTATACATTTAATATCCTGTTGGAGAGCTTGCCACAACTCAGAGCATTTATTTATAGTCTCTTCATCCAGTTTAAAGTTTTGGAGGTAACTTATAGTAAATTCTCTAATCTGTCTAAGAATAATCAGGTAATTTTTAGGTAAATTAAATTCTTGTCTTATTTGGTTGGGTGATCGATCCAGATGTTTATATATATCGATCATAGTTAAATTAACAATTAATGGAAACTTCTTTAGATCAATTAATTGGTTGTTCAGCTTTACATTTGGGTTCCTGTGAAAGGGCTGAAAGACCATCATATGCTGAAGTAAATCCAATGATTGAAATAGGCTCTGTAAAGATAATATTTCAGTTTTAATGTGTTCCACAATCCCATATACCTTCAGAATATCTTTACCCAAAAAGGGCATTGCTTTAGGATTAATGTTCAACTTTAAAATATATTCATAGTTGAGGGTTAGCCAAGTTGGTGTCCACTTAGTACTAGTTATCTCATGACTGGCCATTCTTAAAATCCTATTAGAATTCACAATCAGATAATACATTTCAAAATTAGGCAACTCCAGACCTCCTTTACTTTTTGGGGTCATTAATTTGTCTTAAGATACCCTAGTTTTCTTTGGTTCCCAAATAAATTTAGCCAAATCTTTATGAATTTGTTTAAAAAATGTTCTTGAGAGGGATAAATGGGCTGACCGAAAAATATACAGTAACCGTGGCAATAGATTCATTTTTATAATAGAAACTTTTGCTAATACTGGCAAGTGCAAATTTTTCCATCTCACAAAATCAGAAACTATTTGTACCCAAACTATTTTAATGTTATTATTATAAAAATCTTTATTATCTGTGGAAAACACAACACCTAGGTATTTAATATTATCTTTGAATGTTACCTGCCCCACTAAAGGTAATAATGAGAAAGGTTTAGGTGTCTTTAAAGGGAATATATAGGTTTTCCCCAAATTAATTTTATAGTTTGAAACCTCTGAAAAATCATTAACTGCTTTCAATATCTTTTCAGTGTCTGATATTGGAGATGCACAATAAATATTCAGATCATCAGCAAAAGCTGCCATTGATATTTTAGTTCCATACATTATTGGGACATTATGATAAACCTTCTGCTTAATGTATAAGAACAAGGGTTCAAGATAAATATTAAATAGTAAAGGGGACAAAGGACAACCCTGTCGTGTTCCCAACCTAATCTGTATTCTTTTGGAAAAACTTCTGTTAATATATAGTGTAGTATAAGGATTACTATATACAATTTGTAAGATTTGAACAAATTCAGGGGATATATTAAAATAAGGTAAGAGATGAAACAGAAAATTTGTGTCTACCCTAGCAAAGGCCTTCTGTGCATCTATTATAAGAGCATATATATTCAGATTATTTTGCTTAGCATGCGCTATCATAGCATGTAATGAAAGTGTATTATCACTTGTTTGTCTACCTGTCATAAATCCAGCCTGTTCTTTAGATATTATATGAATCATGATTTGCTTCAATCTAAATGCTATAATTGAGGTTAAAATTTTCATGTCTACGTTAATTAATGATATTGGTCTATAATTATCTGGGTTCTGGGGATCTGAGTTAGCTTTATGTATAAGAATAGTTTTGGAAGCATTAAGATTAAGATCATGAATTTTATTCCTAATTATATAGTTAAACACAACTGAAAGTATCTTACCGATAGACTCTGCAAACTTCTTGTAAAACTCCACTGTCAACCCATCAGGACCTGGTGATTTCTTTGGTTTCATATGCTCAATTATATATATTATTTCTTCTTCTGATATCGGTTTAACCAAATCATTTTGAATATCCTCTCCTACTTTTGGAAACTTAATCAGGTGTAAAAATTGTTCATAAACTGTACTAGAGGATATAACCTTCTGCCCCTCATAAATATTAGTATATATTTTCTCAAAGATATCAATAATATCTGCAGTTTTACGATATATCTTATTATTAAGTTGTATTTCTGAAATTTGCCCAGTTGTTTTTGATTGATTAATGATCCTAGTCAGCACTCTCGATGGCATTTGAGCATGATTAGCATACTTAACTAGAGTCTTATAATCTTGAAATGTTACTCTAGAGTTTTGAATTAAGAAGAGATCCTTTTGACATTTAAGCAACTCTTTCTCTGTTTGCTCATTAAAGTTTAACATTAGCTCTTGATCGAGTAGTTTAATTTTGGATTCCAAGTTTTGAATGTCTTTATTTAATATTTTTTTATAATAAGAGGCTTTTTGCAAAAGGACCCCTCTTATTTGTGCTTTAACTGCAGCCCATTCAATATCTGGGGCATTCTGATGTTTATTTAAACCAACCAGTAAATCTTTAAGGTAATTTGAAATTTCTTGTAATATGTCATCCTTATTTAGCAAGTTTGGATTCAGAGACCAATTATACCCTCTTTGTCGTAAGATATCTTTTACTTCTTTAGCAAAACTCAATGAAATTTTTGAATGATCTGATAGGTATCTGGCATGTGTAACAACTTTAGGGTCTAGGTTAATCAATGATTTTGAAATCAGAAAAAAATCTATTCTGGACCACATTTTGTGACATGGAAAATAAAATGTAAAATTATTAGTACTATTATCGTTATTTAAATAGTGAAAAGGGTCATATAGTTGAAAATCTTATTTTATATCATTCAGTGCTAATACAGCTTGCTTATTAAATGCTCTTTGTGGACAAGATCTATCCAACTTCGGATTTTAGTAAGCATTCCAGTCACCTCCCATAATTACATAGTGTCTATCGAATTGCGTTAAAATAGAATATAATGATGTTATAAATATTTGTTGGTTATTACATGGCGCATAGATATTAAAACGTACTAATAGGGTAGACGAGAGAGTGACATAACACCATCTCCCATCTTTATCTGAATTAGAGTCCAAAATCTTCTCTTTATATTGATCTTTAATAATTATAGCTACTCCCGCACTATTTGACTTACCTTCCGATGTTATTACCTCTCTGATCCAATTCTTTTTTTTTAATATCTGCCCATTGATCATTCATTAAATGAGTTTCTTGCAGTAAAATAAACCACGCCTTACCCTGCAACAATACATGAAACAATAGTTTCCTCTTCCTCAAGTTCTGGAGCCCTTTAACATTCCATGAAACTAATTCCCACATTTTAAAGGTTGGCTATACAGTAAAAGGTTTGGAGAGAAAACATAGGTAAACAGATACATTAACTTCAAAGTCATACATATACTGGAAGCAATTATTATATCCCGTCCTACCCCAGTGCTTACCCACTCTAACCCCGAACCAGGATATATATAGATCTTATATAACATGTAATACCTAAGGTATACAGAAAAAAAACAAATATAAAACACTACATTATCTAGTTTAAAATGTGTTCCATAGTTAAGACCTATAAACTCTAACTTACTTGTGACAAAGCCTAAACTAAGCATTCCCTAATGAACACTGCCATGAACTACCACTCTATGGTTTCCTATTATTTAAACAATTCAAACTGCACATATAATAAGACAGTACATATAAAATATATTAGGAAAAAGGGAATTTTTTTTCTTTTTCCTATACTGCGATTAGCTATCTATACATAGTCCGTGTGAGAAAAAAAAAAAAAAAACATACCCTTAAATAAATAAAAAACTACTTGGTAATATCCTTGCTTATAAGTTAACTTTAACCTAGTTTAATAATAAAACATACTACTAACTAACTAAAGTAAAATATAGTACCATCTATACACAGTACATTAATAACTATAATGACAACTGCATTGTAGTAACATAATAATACCCCTGCACCCTCTGTAACTACTATAATTACAAGATTTTAAGTAACAGTTATAAGGAAAGCATAACAAGTGTGCCTATGTGTTTAATTTACCAAACATCACATTTTTTCACTGTTTAATAAACAAAAATAGTGTTTAAACAGTTCCCTTTTTTTTCCCCAAGGCAGGAAACACTATGAAATATTCGTGATGGGGGACTGCTTTAACAGACGGACACCTGGAAGTGTCACATCAAATTCGACACCCTCGACAGCAATTTAGGCATTTCCTGTCTTCCTCCTCAATGAAAACAGTTCGTTTAAGCCATAAAACATTGGAAAACGAGCGCAGGTAATCCAGATAAGGATAACAAACAGTTTTATTACTCTGAAAGGGGCCTGCAGTTTTTCACATGAAAACAAAGGATTACACAGACCTGGAGACACAGTAGATATTGGATCCCATCTCAGCAGCCTGCCAGCCTCAATGAAGGTTCAGTTCAAGTCTTTGATGCAGGTAAAGCCTTGAAAACTTTAAGAAACACAGTTTTAGCCTCATTTTTGGTAGAAACAGAATGTTTGATTCCATCCATTGACACATTAGGGTATTTCATTTGAAACTTAATTTGTTTATTAATGAGGAATTTACAGTATGGAGACAAAGCCTGTCTTGCCTGTCTGACCTGCATAGGCAAATCTTGTGACAAAGATATTTTATTATTTTCCCACATAATATAACCACCAGCTTGTTTTGCAGTAATAAGTATTTTACTTACATCTTGATAGTTGAGTATTTTAGCATATACAGGTCTCGGAAAGTTAGATGCTTGTACCTCTCTTAAAGCTCTGTGTGCTCTTTCAATAACCATCTGTTTCATCCCCTCAGAGTTATTTAACAGCACTGCAAATATTTGTAGTATGGTTGGAATTAGCTCATTATACTGGATAGATTCTGGAATCCCTCTGATGATAACATTGTTTCTTCTGTATCTTGCTTCCAAGTCTGTAAGCTTGTTTTGCATAGCCTGTATATCCAGATCATGTAGATTTGTTTTTTTTTCCAGTAAAGTTATCTTGTCCTCATTTTCCGAAATTCTAGCTTCCGTCTTATCCATTCTTTCCAGCAACTGAGTACATGTATTTCCAAATGACTGTATTTGAGAAGTCAGTTCTTTCAGTGCTTCTTGAATAGGCAGCAGATCACTTTTGATGTCTTCCATATTTAAGGGCTGATCAGGTTTAGCTTTAATCCCTGTTTTCTGTTGTTCCTGCATTTTGGTAATTTTTTGTCTTTTGGAAATCCCATCTTTTTCAGGTGATTGTAATTCCGAAAGTTTGGTTTTAGTCGTAATTGTTTCCATACTTTTTACTTCTTTAGACATCCTGTTAGTACACAAATCCGTACAGTATAGAAAGCACATGGTCCCTTTGTTTACTTCTCTCTGCAGAGCCAGCTAATCTATTGCAATCCAGTGAAATATATTCCTTTTTTTCCGTTTTTTCTCCTTAATATAGGATAATTAAGTGTAGATAAAATTATTTCTCAAAGATCTGATGTTAAAAACCTCGTGGTATCAACTCAGGGTTTTGAATTTCTCAGGTTAAATGGAGAGCTGCAGTTCAGCAGTGTTCACAGAACGGCAGCCATCTTTGAATCAACAATACTGTATCTTAATTCTGGAATACTTTGAAGTTATCCAACACATCTTTTAGAAAAAAATGTCATGAATCAGCTATATAATACACTGAGTTTTTGATGTAAAAATTCTAAGACATGTACATAGCTTCTTATTCATGCAATGTGTGCCACTGCATGTAAGTTGAAAATTTTGAAATGGTCAATTAACTTAATTCGGGAAGAAAATAACAGCAAAAAATATATGCTTTTTCTTTTTGATGTAATTTCAACAGAATACAAACTATTCTGGATATATATTACATCCAGTGCAATAGAGAACAATAATATATACCACCAGTGGAAACAGTATACTATAACAACAACACTGTCACTATAAATTCTTGCAATGCCTTGCACTTCATGTCTATACATAAAAGGCCATATCAGTCCAAGTAAACTTAAAAATAGGTACAATAGAGTGAAACTGGTCAGCTTTGAAAAACTGCTCTACAAATATAAATCATTGGACATTGAAAATGCCTATTTAACTGAATGCATTTCTGAAAATATAGTCCCCAAGGGACTAAGAATTTTTAAATTTCCCAATAATGTTGTGTTTGGCAGTAATATGTATAAAGAACTTGTAGAAATTTACAACAGATGTGGGCTTGATGTATTAAGATGTATGATAGTGGAAAACAATAGAGTGAAAGATGAATTGTTAAAGGAAGTAGAAATGTTAAATGAATGTATAAAAGATGACTTGATTCACACCATTCCTGAGGAGAGAGTGAAGTATGATAATATTAGGAGGGACATAGAGGGGCAGTGCAATTAATTAATTAAATGTAAAGTTAAAAAAACTTCAAAGGGACTTAGATGAGTATAAGAACGATAGTGCATACCCTAAACCTAAGGTAGGAGGGAGGCATCGGGAATGGAGGAACACTGAGGCAGGAAAAGGAAATGAAAATGTGAGGGTCAGTGAACGTGTGATAGATTTGGATGATTTTAGAGATGATTTTTGTGAGGAACAACCTTTAAGGAGATCCGAAAGGTTAAAAAATAGGGATGGATTCCAAAATGAAAGACAGGACTTGAATTTTTGAGGGGAAGCAAGAAGGGGGAGGATGAGCTATTGAGTATGGCTAGTACCAACCACCCCGACTTAGAAATTTCAGACATTGTTCAAGATGAAATTAGCCCTTTTAAATTTATTAAGTGTGATTTTAGTATTTATAATTTTAGCCACATAATTTTAACAAATAAACATTTTAGTTTATTAAGTAAGGGTATCAAATTTATTCCTTGGAACAAAGGAGATCTTACCAGAACATTAATGGATGTAAAAGAATTTACTAGAAAAATAAATTTTCAAACCATTTTTAGTCAGAATATTAAATATGAACCAACAAGAATGACTAGGAGAAGTGTATTTAATCCCCCCTATATCCCCAGATAAAAAAAACTTGGAAAATATAATAGAAAGAGGGGTTAGGGATAGTTTTAATAAGGTCAAATACAAAAATAACCTGAACCCACTTGAAAGTAAGACTTTAAAAGAAATTAGGGGTGACAAAAATCTAAGAATTATGAAACCAGACAAGGGTGGCGGAATGGTTCTTATGGACAATATGACTTATGAGGGAAAATGAATGAAATTTTGAGGGATCCTGACAAATATTCCAATGTGTCTATAAATTAAATCAATATAGCATACAGGCATATAGATATGGTACTAGAAGAATTATTGGTAGATGGTTTAATAGACAGTAAGGCATATGGTTACTTAAAACTGGAGAAACCAAGAATACCCACCATGTTCGGGATTCCGAAAATGCATAAGGATGAAATGAATCCACCCTTGTGACCAATAGTTTCAGCTGAAGGATCTAAAACCTTACAACTTGCTAAGTTTATAGATTGGAAATTTAGGGTAATATGGGTAAAAAGGTACAATATATTAAAAGACTCTTGGGATTTTTTAAGAGGCTTAAAACAGGGTTTATGGAAAGAGCATCTAAGATTTTTGACTATAGATGTAGTAGACTTGTTTTCAAGCATACTCCATGAACAAGGATTAAAATTACTGGAAGAAATAGTGTTCAAAGACAACACTTTAAGCCATAATGAATGTACAGTAATTATGCAGTTGATTGATATGGTTTTAACGTATAACTTTATTTAGTTTAAGGGAGAATACTTTCACCAGATAAAGGGAGTAGCAATGGGGGCAGCCTGTGCCCCTACATATGCAAATTTGGTATTGGCTAAATGGAAAGAGAAATTTGTTTTACAATCACAATATAAGAGGTGTTGTATACAATATAAGAGATTTCTGGATGACATTTGTGTTCTTTGGGTGGTACCGAGTGAACAGGTACCAGTATTTATTGATTTTTTAAATACATGTACAGATTTTTTAGAATTCACTTATTCCTTGAGTGAAGATACCCTAAAATTCTTGGGCATAGAAATACATAAAAAAGACAATACATTTCAGTTCAAGGTTTATAGGAAAAAGACCTATTCGAAGTCTTACCTACATTATAAGAGTGCTCATCCTATGTATTATAAAAGAAATATAGTAAAAGGCCAGTATATTAGGTCATGTAGGATGACTTCAAATGATGATGATTTTATGGACGACATGAATGTTCTTAGAAAAATGTTTAAGAATAGAAGTTATCCTGACAGGTTAATAGAAAAGATGGAGATAGAGGTGATGGAGGGTAGGAAGAGTAAATTTAAACCTATATTGGGTATAGATGCTACTGAAAAGGAAGTAAATACAAGAAATGTGGATGAGAATTTCAGTAATGCATTGGTATAGAGTACAATGCCAGTTCAAGGATAGTGAGAGAAATGACTGAAAATGAATGGAATAGATTCATAGCTTTCACTGATTTGGACAACATCTCGAAAAGTAATTTAAAGGTAGTATATAAAAATTCCAATAATCTCAAAAACTATTGGAAGGTAATACAGATACCCAATATCCTAATAGGAGAATAAAGAAAGGAACATTTAAATGTGGTCATTGTTCACAATGTACCTATGTTATAAACAAAGAAGAAGTTTTTATAGAAAGTAGAAACATAAAGCTAGAAATTAGGGACTTTAATAATTGTGGTTCTAAAGGTTTGGTGTACCTGGCATTGTGTAAGACATGCTAAGGTTTTTATGTTGGAAAAACAGAAAGGAAACTAAAAAGGAGAATATACGAGCATATATATGACATACAGGTAAAAAGGAAACAAATGCACCGTATGAGCATACTAAGGAATGCCCGGAGGCACAATTTACATTTTATGTTATTGAGAGAGTAGACATAGATAAAAGGGGAGGGCTGTGGGAAGAAAGAATAGAATATAGGGAGTTGTATTGGCAACTAATACTAGAGGTAAACAAAGCCACTGTTCTTAACGAAAATATTTCCATAGCCCCCCTTTTGAAAATAAGATCAGCCAAATTGTAATATGTGTCTAATGGGAATTTCAAGAAAGTTGTTCAAACCTTATAAAGTGTTCTAAATGCTTTATAAACTCTCTACTTACTTTTTTCTAAACATCTTTTTTTATTAAGTAATTTTTATTACAATGTTCATTTGAATGCAATTTTAATAACATGGTTTTTAATAATTTTTTTTAATTAAATGGTAATATGTTGATTATGTATTTTTAGCATATGTGTTTATTTATAGACAAAACATATATTAAAGTAGGCATTTTTGAATACATTCTATGTAAGTTATGTTTTAAGGAAAAGGGAATAGTTTGTTATTTTGTTGTTCCTTGCAAAATCTTTATTTGGCCACTAGATGGTGCTAAATGGATTCATTTTTGCAGAAATATTTCTTTAATAAATGGAAAGTTTCATTTCATTTTTACTTATTTATTTCTTAATTCATTCATGCATTTTACCAAAAATTGAACACATTTTCAAAAGTGAATGATTATTTATAAAAAGATGATGTAATTTAGTAATGTATTGGCACACATCTTTAAATTTTTATCATGTTAAACCTAAAATGTTAACATCAGGTTAAAAGCACAAAAGCATTTTTTTAAATTACAAGTTGATTGCTCAGCAAAGGTGATTTGCTAATTGAAATAATGTGCTTTATAAAATGTGTTAGCTTTGGAAACAGCACACATCTGATGAAGTAGAAGAAATGAAAACGTATTGTGTATTTGGAGGCGTTTATGTGAACTGTTTGTGGCTTGTGGATTAAACTTGTGTTTCCTGTGGTAGCTTTGGTCTATGCTTTATTGTTTAACCTTCTGGGTCATCATACTGCCTCATCTTAAAAATAGGTACCATATACCAGCAGTTCACAAGCCAGAGTCTTTTATTCAGTACACAAACTAAACCAAAACTTAAACGATATACACACACTATTCCAAGTTTTTGTCTTGTAACTTCATCAGATGAGCTTACTAACTCCCGCAAACAGTTTAAATATCTAACATTAACACAGGCATCCAATAAAATTCATCTTCTAATTAATAAATACAATCAAATTTAAAGTTCCCCTCCATTCTACACACAAATGAATAACTTGTTTAATACATTAAACATATTAAAACTTGTAAAAACAGTTTCAAAAAAACAGTTTAAATATGAATCACTTTAAAACTTTAATAAATATAAGAGGCACATGAATAAATGCATAAAAATGTAATAAATTATAAACTTCATTAAAAACTAATGTAAGGGCACTCTCTAGTGGACATTTTGAAAATACATTAAAATTTTATATATATATATATATATATATATATATATATATATATATATATATATAATATGTCACAAATATATGTGCTAAATGGTCTTTTTTGTATATATGTTAAAACAGTGAACAATGAATAATACATCAACTTAATAAAATAAGAAGTTCCATAGTTTTCTATATATAATTTTTACAGCTTTGCAGATCTTAATTTCAGTACAGGCATAAGGGAAACTGTGTTGTTCAAACCTGGGTGCCTACTGGCCTCTAATACTACCTGCCAGTAGAGCTCCCTATATTATAACCTGGTTTCCCAAGGTCCTCCCCTTGGATCCATGACCACTATTTCTATGACAAAGAAACAAAACTCAGCTCCTGTACATGTGTAAGTGTGTCTATACAAAGCATTATTCTCACAATTTCTCCTGATATCATACAAATGTTCATACACTCTTTGCTTAAACTTTCTTTCCATTTTCCCTATGTAGAATGAATCACATATTTTGCATAAAGCTAGATTTATAATCCTTTTTGTATTACAGTTAGCATAGCCATTTGTACTAATAATCCTATTCCTGGATTTCAAATGAACCATATCACCTGTTAAAACATTTGAATATGGGCACAACCCCCACATTTAAATGTGCCTCTCTTATTGCTTAAAAATCTCCCATTTCTTTCATAAGGTGTACCTCTCTAACAGGTGTTTCATGTTCCTACCTTTACTGTATATACATTTGAATGCTTTATCAAATATGTGGCTTAAATTTGATATCTTAGCAAATTTGTTCCATTCATTTTCAATTATTTTCCTCACCAAGCCTGCTTCACCATCATATGTAATAAAGAGTGCTGAATGGTATGCATCATTACCATTACTCACATCTCCATTTGTTTTTTCTTCATAAACCAAACTCTTTCTACCAGGTATCAGGGCAAACCTAGTTTTCCTTGCATTGGATACCTCTGTGTATATTTCCTTCAACATTTCACTGGAATAACCTCTAGCCAAAAATAGTGTTCTCAAAAAAATCACACTCATTCTCAAAGTCCTGGTCATCGGAGGTCATCCTACTTACATGCACCAGTTGACACTTCACTGCCCTTCTTTTTTGATATCGGGGATGGGTACTGGTGTAGTGTAAGTATGAATCGGAGACGTTGTCTTTCCTGAATATTTTAGATTTAAAACCTCTATTCCTTTCTTGAATATTAACATCCAAGTAATTAATTTCCTCACTGTTAAATTCATAAGTTAACTTTAAAAAATTTGTAGTTTCACACAAATAATCTAAAAATGTTTTAAAGGTGCTTTCTGTGCTGACCCAAAAGAGACATATATCATCTAAAAAGCATCCATAAATTATTCCAGTGTTGCCTATACTCAGAGTTCAATACATAATTGTTTTCCCAATATGCCAAAATAATATTAACATAAGTAGGTGTGCAATGCGCATCCATTGCTACACCCCTGAGTTGTTTGTAATACTCCCCTTCAAAAATACAAAATTAATCTTTAAAACTAAGTCCATTAAAATTAAGACTGTCCGAAATTCATTGAAGTAGATGTCTCTGAAGTCAGCTAAAGTTTCCTCAAACCACCTCAGACCTATATCGTGTGATATACATATAAACAAGTCAATTACATTCAAAGTGATAAAACATAAATTATCAGAATACAGTGTATCATTCAACCTTCTTAAAAAATCCCAAGAATCATTTAAAATGTTATTATTGCCCATAACAAGTTTTTTAATTTTGTGATCTACATATTTGGCTAAAGGTGCTGTAACAGACCCCTCCTCAGAACCTATGGGTCTTAAAGGGGGGTTGTTAAGATTCTTGTGCATGTTCGGAATGCCAAAAATAGATGGAACTCTCCATTTTTCTACGTGTAAAAAGTTGTAAGTTTTTCTATCTAACAAGCCTTCCATCAGTAAATCATTCAAGCATACTGATATTTTCCTGTAGGCAATATTCACTTCATTAATTGAAACCCTTGTATATTTATTTTCATCACTTAAAATCTCTAACATTTTTCCTTTGTAAGTTATGTGGTCCAGCAATACCACTCCCCACCTTTGTCAGGCTTCATCAATCTCAAAGCTTTGTTGTCCCTGCATGTCTGCAAAATTTCTCTTTCATCAATTGTCATGTTGGGTTTTACTTTGTTATTTTTGAGTGCTTTCCTTAGTTCATTTTCTACTAACACCTCAAAATTCTTCAATTGGGGGTGCAAAAGTGGGTTAAAAGTGCTTCTCTTTGTCAAATTATCCCTAGTATTTCTAATTTTTTGTCCATTAAAAAACAATGCCAAATTTTTCTTTCTAATAAAAAATTGAGGTCCACTATTACATTAAAAACATTTGCTTTTAACCTAGGTATGAAAGTGAAACCTTTTGAAAACAAATCAAAATGTGTTTTATTAGCACTTATATTTGTGTATTTAAAAATGTTAAAACTACTACAACTGTATTTACATCCTTCTTTTAAAATTTTTCCTTCTTGTTCTAAGTCCAATATGTCCTTCCCCATGGTGCCCACCCCCTTTGTCTGAAGTTTTTTGAACCATAATTCACAAGTTCCTTCTGTCTTAACCTTTCAGACCTATGAAGCAGGGGAAACTCTGAAGGGTCCTGTATTTCAAATTATTGCCAAAACCATGGTTATCCGTTTCATCATCCACCCAACCTCCATTATATTCCTCATCATTGTATGTACCTCTATTAAATTGCTTGGGTTTGGGGGAGTGTGTATGAGTACTGTATTTATTCCTGCCCTCTCTATGTTTAATTTTCCTAGCCTGTACTTCTTTACACTCTGTCTCAATTTTCTTTAATAAATCATAATACTTTGCTTTCTCTACATCAATAGTAAACATCAAGTCATGAATAATGTTATTGTTAGTACACTCTATTAAAACATAAACATTTTTCATCTCTAATACATTATTTTTTAATATGGCTCTCATTATATCTGTCCCACATCTTTCAATGCTCCCACCACGTCTTTGTGGAACTCTGAGCCTTCTTTTACATTATTGGGGTACTTGCATACCATTAGTCCTTTTGGCACAATATTTAAATGTAAACAGTGCTTTAAATATGCATTGTCCATTTCCCACATCTTGTATTTGTACAATAAACTATCTATATCACTTAACATGCTGGCATACAAGCCGTTATTAACAGCGGCTTGTGTCTGTCTTTTAAAGTCAGATTTAAAGTTTAAAATGTCAGCAAACTGCCGTTTTGTACCTGGCAGACTTGAGTAACTGTCCATTGGTGCTTGTGAACTCATAACAAGATTGCTGGTATGAGAATTAGTTGGAAAAGGCTGCTCTCCTTCATTGTTAAAAGAAATATGAGGGAAACCATCCAAACTCCCCCTTGGTTTTTGATTACTGTTAGGTACAACATTGTCCAAAGCTCCATTGCTCTCTGCCATTCCTTCCTTCGAAGCTGAACACCGTATCACTTCCTGGTTACCAGGCAAAGCACAAGTTAAAGCAAATGAAGCCATGGATTGGCTGATTGGTGTAAGCAGCCCCACCAGCTATGTGAGCTGTCCAATGAGCTTTCGAAGCTCACCCACTTCTGTTCCTTTACCATTGCTCTCTGAATCAGTTCCCAGTTGAGTATCCATTCCAGCAAATGAAAACTAATAAACCAAAAAGCGGAAAATGCCTAAAAGTAGCTAGTAAACTTAAAAATAGGCGCCAGATACCAGCCGTTCACAAACCAGAGTCTTTTATTCAGTACACAAACAAAACCGACACATAAACACTATACACACACTGTTCCATGTTTTCTATTGTTACTATAACAATTGCACTGTTACTATAAATTCTTGTAATACTACGCACTTCATATCTATACATAAAATGCCATATCAGTCCAACCTATAGACTGCTTAGGAGTACTTTCAGGAAACGGTACTAGGATACAGAGGCATGCAATGCACAAAGGACTGCCATTTTATTTTTAGAGGATAAAATTCACCAAGATGCTTAAACTTACTTGGACAAAGAACTGTCATTTTATTTTTAGAGGATTACATTCACCATTATGCTTAAACTTACTTGGAATTTAAATCATTGCATGTTGCCCATGACAAATGTTTCACTATCTGTTGAAATGTGCACTTTTTTTCTTCTAACATAATGGTAGCCCAGTGCAGATACATTCTTGACTTTTATTGCATCTGTGACACTGCCAGCCCAGCTATCTGGAATTTTGTAAATAATCATATGTCATTTGTGAATATTAATATGATTCATATGCTTGTCTTACAAATGTAAGAGAACTGCATGTTAAGTACTGAGCTTCAAGAATGTAACCACAGTGTACACTACTGGGAAAAAACAGAAATGCATATAAGCTATATACCTGTGCAAATGTATGTTTTAATAGTAGAAGCCAGAACACACAGAATTAACTTGCAAAACTTCAAGAAAATACGTTGGAATCGAAGTGTTTTACAATTGTGTTATCTCTCAATTTCAATGCAGCAAGCAAACACAATGTCTATAGCTAGAAGTTTTTCTATTGTCTTGAAAGTAATTTTAATTACTAGGTTTACAATGTAAAGTGTTTTATTGCTTCCTTGCAGCTGCACATCTTAGAGATATGTCCTTCTCACACACAGATGATAAAATTCTTAGTTTCTGTTAGACTGTGAGCTGAAGGCAAGTGACAAAGACTGATGTCATCCAAGCTAACCTAGCAGTAATGTATGATATTAATTTAAGGACTCTCATATAGAGGCTGGACATTTTGTATCTTGTTTTCGACCTAGAAACACCCATTCAGCACTTATCTGCATTTGCCTTGCTAATAGTAAGTAACTAGGGAAAAGCAATTTCTTTTATCTATACTTCCTTCCACCATTCATGCACTCTCATCTCTCACACCTCATAATTTGTACTATTCCTAAAATGCTACACCTTGCTATACACCTTACCTCATCAGTTATACATCAGTTATGTGTAACAAAAAATACTGAAGTGCAGAACTTATTTATACTTTTTGTGTTTCTGATCTTAGCCTGTTATGCCGGTTAACTTATCACTATGAATTGCTTTAAATTGTACGGCTGATAGTAATTGTTTTTAATTATAAACTAAACTGTTATGTATACATAAACTGTCTGTAACTGGAGCATTTCCCCTTGGGTCTACACTGAAAAAGGGCCCCTGACTCAGCTGGACTAACCCGGTTAACAAATGTCAATAAATAAATAAATAAAAATAAAAATCTATAGATAGGAAAATAGTAAATATAAGTTTAGATGTTTTCTGTATTATTTTGAAACGGTTCTGCAATGTTGTTTTAAAATATTTCATGTGAGTCTGAACTCTGTATTTACTTTGTTGATTGAATATTGTCTTGTTCTTTTATTATTTATTATTAAATATATTTAAAACTATCTCTGTGGCTGATATTTGGGAAACATATTTAAGCTCTTAGCGTACTTGTATATGTATTTGGTGACACTGTACAGGCCACTCCTAAATAGCCTTGATCTTGGTCACACTTACCATTTGGATTATAGTGACATTGCATGGTAGGATTGGTCATCCTTTGTAAGGGCCTTTATAGTAAATGATAAGTAGGGGTTGGTGGCAGTGATAACTACCTTGTAGTCTGGGCAAAAAGGGCATAGCTAGTAAACCTGTGTCAGCCTTCCCCAGATGTGTGTTTGTATATAAATCAAATCTCAAAGTGTGTGTGTGTGTGTGTGTGTGTGTGTGTGTGTGTGTGTGTGTGTGTGTGTGTGTGTGTGTGTGTGTGTCAGCTACTTGGGCAGGGACACAAAGCACTGGTTGGACAGAGATGGTGTTGGAGGTCTTGGCTTGACCCCTCAACTGAGATCATAACTCTACAGCTGTGGCAGTGGGGAGTCTTTTAAGGGATCTGGAGAAAGAGGGAGAAACCAGCCCCCAGACTGACTGTAACCTCTGTGTGCTCTTAAGGGAAATTGTACTTTACTGTGTGTTTACTTATTGTCCTCCCATTGTGTATATCCCTCACTGTTGCCATTGGTGAGGTTTGAGGCTCCTTGATTACTGGGCTAGTGCAGGGGCATCACATCATGTTTAAACAGAAAGAAGGCAACTACTCACCACTAATAGAAATATAATATAATGTAATACTTCAGGCTACAGCTGTCAAATGCCTGTGAAGTTTGTAGTTGATACTTATTAAAAAACAGCCAAATTAAATCTTTCCTTACGAGTTCTTTGTAATACTTTCAGTTAATTGCAAAACAAATGTCTAATAAAATGCACCTAAAACTGACATTCTACACTTATACATTAAAATGTGATTTTGTTAAATTTGAGCATCCCACATTGCCAACTCACTACAGGAAGTTTTGGTTATGACATGTTTCTAGTGACTAAAGTTCCATTTACAGGAGCAATATAATTGTCAATTTTACATGTGGTATAATGGCAGATTTTTACTGATAACATCCACGGATATATACTAGCTATGAGTTGCACTAACCATCCTCTAGCAATATCATAAATTTACTCCTTATTAATACCAAGTATAATGTAACAGTCAAAGTTTCTGTTGTCAAAAGCAGGTAAAACCATGTGTTTAATACTTAACACCTAAAAGACCATGTGCCAATATCTTTTTTAAGAGTTCTTAAATAAACATTCAGAAAATTATACTAAGACTATTAGGTAAAAAATCGTCTAAGAATATGATTTTGTGCTAAGAGTTTTAATTGTGACACATGGTGGATTTCATGGCACCTCGTCAATCACTTCAGAAGAGAGAGTTTTAGTTGTGGCCCTTTTTGACAAATACATACATTTTTTTTCCTAAACTGTAAATAATAGACATTGGAAGTAGGTATATTCTGAGTATATGCAGTAATATGTATCCTAAACAGAAGTCATATATCCAGCCCTAATGGGGACATTGAATAATTAAGCATGCCAGACTACTGCTGTGAAATGGCTCGTTATGCCTTCATATAATAGGCAATATCTCAAGCTGGCTTTTAAAATATGTAGTAAATAATTCAGAGAATTATTAACTAAAACTGACACACTATCACAAAAGGGATACAGCTTTAGTTAATTTTGTTTTAGGATATTTCCATGGACTTTACATTTAGTTATCAAGAGACATTCAGTGAGCTATTCTTTGTTACTTGGGTAACAATGCATAGTATGACTGATATGCCAATATTAACCATTTATAATACATTTATAGATATTCAAAAAGTATTGAGTCTTATGATCAGTTATGCCTTGTCAGAATCTATCTCTCATTATACACCTCATTTCTCCAGCACAGTATTCTCAGTCAATTCCTGAATAAGTTTGTTGAAACCTATCCAGTCATCTAAGTTATGTTTAAAGGAAGATAGTGAGTCACACTGTTTAACATGTTGGGGAAGTTGATTAAACAGCTTAGAGAGACACTGGGTTATACATTTATCACTCCACCATGTTTTATTTAGCCATTGGTGAAGATTCTGTTCTCTGGTTATAGTACAAATGTTGCTGTTGGACTTACAGAGATATAGGTGGTCTAGGACAGCTGGGTTCCTAATGGCATATTAAACGAGACAGAGATATCCCCTCAGAAGTCCATCATACTGAATTTTTTTTTATCTTCCAAACTCTCTTGATAATTCATGGACTTTAATTTTGTGATCCTTTTAGGTAAGAGCATTTGGTATCCTTCTTATTGTTTGATTTGTTTAGTGATATGTATCCTGAAGGGGCCATTGTACTAAATAATTGGTCTGATCAATGCTGATAATAAGGAAGTGATTACCTCATTAGCCCCTGATTATAATTCTTTGTCAATTATCTGTGCTTAATAAAATGATATTCTGACAACTGTTGTCACAGCATGTTCAAAGAGAGGGAATTATCAACCCAAATTCCTAGGTCCTTGATTACATTTTCATTTAGTAATAGTATGCTGTCTACAGAGCATGAAGTTGGGATGGGTTGGCTACCAAAGGCAACCATATTGCAGATTTTACCATTTAGTTTGAGCCCATTTTAATACACCAAAAAGTATCTAGATGAGAGTTCATTCTGGACAGTTTAGGTATCATGGGTAACTTAACAATAACCCACAGTTTGCAGTCATCTGAAAACTTTATTAGCCAAAGGTTTTAGTTCTCTGCTTGACAATCTTAGAAGTAAATGCCTAAAAGAAGAGGTTCAAGCAAAGAGCCTTGAAGCAGACAGCTGGTCAGTGTCATAATTTCAGATGAGTTGCCAACAATTCCACCTGTGTATGTTCTATATTTCAGCCAATTTGCTATTTATCTTGATGCATATGGGTAATTTTTAAAGTATTCATCTTCTGTATGATGTCAGCAAAGGAAATTATGCCAAAGACCTTTACCCTGGTCATAGTACACCATGTGTACTTCCTGGCACTGTCCATAGCCTCTGTAGTTTTATGAAAGACATCTACCAGATTCATAAGATATGCGTTACCATTCAAAAAGACAGACAGTTGGATGTAAAGTCTAATGATATTTTTGATATCATAATTTATGAAGTTATTTATATTATGTTTCATGGCTTCGCAGAGGAGGCCTGTGAGACTGTAAGACTGTAATTACCTAGGTTGGTTGTAGGGCCACCTTTATAGAGTGTCACTACAATTTGCCAGTAGCAAGACTAAGTTTAAGACATTTAATGAGGTGGAGTGCAAGTTAATGTATAGCAATGTTAATTAAGTAACCAGATATATTACCTGGTTTCATGGGGGAAGTAAATTTGGTCTTGCCGAGCACTTTCAGTAAATGCTGTTTAGAAACAATTAGAGGATTAATGGACTGAATTACTTTAGGACTTGGAAAGAAGTTTCAGGATTAAAGTTTGCACTAAATTTGTCTGCAATGATTTTTGTAATATCTGTTGAGTCACAAAATGAGGTTTGATTATGAATACACCCAAAGCAATGCAAAGTGCTAACGTAAATAACGACAGATTTATAATTATATTTGGCTTCAGATATCAGTGTAAGCTCATTGGTTACTTTGTCTGATCTGATAGTGTTTTTCAGTGTTTTTGTAACACTTTTGATATTTTCCTTGAGACTAGGAGTTTTGGATCTTCCATATAATTAAATGACTGCTGCAGAGTTTCTCTGTGGTGGTGGATATCAATTGTGGTTTATGTTTTTATTTATTTTTTGAATTTCTCATTATACTTGAGACTGCTAGCTCAATGCATTGTTTCTAAATGGGGATAGAATTACTTAGTGAAGCTTACTGCTGTAAAAAATATCAGAGATAGTGCAATAATAAGTGCATTTTGATATTCCATCATAGATTAGATTAAGGTTGGCATGTTTACAATCCTAAAATTCACATGCTGTAGGAGCCTTTGGAAGTTAAAAGAGAAGATCATATTTATAAGCATTAGTACAAGAATGCTATGCCTTGTAGTAGGTTTGTTTACCAACTGCTAATGGGAGCTTTTGTTTAAATGCAGGTAAGCATGGACTTAGACCCAACAACATTATATGAAATGATTTTTGTCATGGTACATGGCATATTTCCATTGACAAAATGGTGTATTTTTTGGAGAAATATAAATATTTTTTTCACTTGTGGTATAATGACAGCTTAGTAGAGTTACTGACGTCACCAACTTGAAAAAGAGTCATATGCTTAGCCTAATAGAAATAGAATATAATATGAAATGTCAGCCTGGCATTTTTCATTTTTTTCATCCTCCTTGCTAATGACCATTACATTCCATCATTAAACCATTCTTCATTCCATTCATTCCTTGTAGAGTCAGGCACATTGTAATAGAAAGCAAATTTTTTTTTCTCAAAATTTTTTATTTTTCAAATACAGCTGAATAAATTCCATGGTATTTGTATATAACATCTTAAATAACTATGTACACTATTTACATCAGTCTGACACTATAACAGAGCTCAATATATACAATTACTTTATAGGTATAACAATCCAGTTATCAGAGTGTATCTGTTCAGTTATTGTAAAGTGTCAATTAATGATAAGACTTTTTTCCATGCATTATTAATAAATGGCTTAGGATGAATCCTTAATTCTTTAATTTTAATTTCCAACAATGCTGTGATCTTCAGTAGGCTGTAGAAGTCTTCCAAAGTCAGTATTGTGTTTGTATTCCATCTTCTTGTTATACACTTCCTTGAGATTGTAAATATTGTCCAAACTAGATACATATTTCACTCATTCGAATGAAGACCTTCGTACACATTTAATAATACTAGAGCGTTAGATAAGTTAAATGATTTATTAAATAAAGATTGTAAAAAGTTTTTAATACCATTCCAAAATGGCTTAATTTTAACACAGTCGAAAAAATGTGATTCCAATCTGCATTGTGTATTTGCGCACACATCCAATATATTCCCTTTGTGGAAGAATTAATTTTAATAATCCTATCTGGAGTTAAGAATGCTCTGTGCAAGCATTTCCAATTAAAAACTTCCCAGTATTGTGTAAAGGATGTCTGTTTTATTGATAATAAAATATTTGATTTAATTTCTTCAGTTAGCTGTAATGAGTGTCCTTTTGTTATATAATTCCAATATGAGGATTTGGGTGTTGTTTTATAACTTATCAATATCTTATAAAATTTCAAAATACTATTTCCCATGTCATAATCATTATATATGATTTCATATAGGTATTTCGTAAGTTTAGGTATTTCTTTAAATGAAGAATTACTAATTATTCTGCATACATCTTGCAAATACATCAGAATGCTTTGCACAGTTAGCCAATTCTGTTGTGGAATTTTGTATGTTGTTTCTATTGTTTGCATATCCAGAACTTTTAGTTCTTTGATACATTGAAACCAACAAACAAATCCTTTCTATTCCCAGGAATTAATTATTTCTCTGTATATTTTATGTAGATAGCTCTTTGTAACTATGAATGGTGTTAAAAGATCAAACCAGATTTTTAAATATATATTTGCATTAATACTTTTCCTAAATGAGTCAATGTAATAATTAATCATACGAGTTTTAGTGGGCTTAGTTATGTTATATTGCATACTGATACATAATATGTGCCATGGCATATAGTTTTAATCTGTTATTTGAAATTTTTTTGTAAATCAAATTAATTTATTGATATTATAGTTAGTAATTCTTTCCAGTTTGCAGAATAATTTGGACTTATCCAATCTGAGATTGTTTTAGATATTAATCCTCCCTGTTTCCATGGCCTGATATGATGCATTAAAGCTATTCTGTTTCTTTTAGTAAACCATAAAAATTTTATTAGGAATGAGTTTATTTCTTTGAGTATATTCCTTTCTGGTAACAGTTATATTGCCAAAGCTATATATAGAATCTTGGGTAGTAAAACCATTTTTATTAACTGTAGTCTATCTTCGAATGTTAATATTATTTTGTTCCACTTTTCCATAGAGAATTTAATTGTATTGATATTATTGTAGTTTTTTGAGAGTAATTCATTATCATTCTTGCATAACTCAATTCTTAGATATTTTAAGGTAGAGTCTTTTTCCCCATAATGTGATTCCCCTTCATCTGCATTTTTTTTTATTTAAAAATAAAAAGTTTGATTTTGATTTATTGAAATAGAGTTCTGAAGTCCTGTACAATGTGCCAATTAAAATATATAATTCCTCTTATGTCTCTTTTGTATTGGATAATGCTTATCCTGTTGTCTTACTTATTTATTTGTGAATAAAACTGGATTTTAGAGCCCAGGTGGTCCTACCTTGTTGTTTCTGCTTGATTGGATAATGTTAATAATATGTCATCAGCAAAGAGCATTACCTTAGAATTGTGTTGTTCATGACCATCTACTCATTTGATTTTTGTATTGTTGCATACTGAATCTGCAAATATTTCAATAGCCAAAGCAAATAGAATTGGTGACATGGGACATCCTTGTTTAGTACCCTTTGTTATATGTATAGATTCAGAGGTGAAAGGACTTAGCTTAACATACTCTAAATTATTTGTATATATATTCTTTCGTAGATGAACAAAGGAAGGAAGAAATTCAAATAGCAACAGAATTTTGAATAAATAGTCCCAATTTAGAGAATCAAAGACTTTCTCTATATGTAAGCCAATTATGAGTGTTTCTTTATTTTCTTTATTAATATAATCTATAAGAGAAATTATCCTTTTAATATTGTCATGTGTGTGTCTATGATATATAAATCCAATCTGATCATTATTTATTGTTTTGGATAGTGGTATTTTCATTCTGTTGGTTAATATTGTCATAAATATCTTATAGTCATTATTTAATAATAATATAGGTCTATATGATGTACAGAGGTTTGGGGAGTTATTTTCCTTTAGGATTGGTGTGATTAAGGAATATCTCCAAGAGGGTGGTATTAAAGCTTGTGACTGAATTTCTAAAAGAGTTTTATGGAAGAGAGATAGTATCTTTGAAGGAAAAAGTTTATATATTTCCATAATTATGCCATATATACAGGGAACTTTATTATTTTTACCCTATTTTATTGTATCTGTAATTTCTTTGCAGGATATGGGTGCTTGCAGATCTAGTTTTAATTTTTCTGGTATTTTTTTTTATATTAGAACATTTTTCATCTATATTTAATTGATCGATATGTATATATTTTTTTGGAAATGTTCCATGTAGTAATTCCTATAAGCATCAAGAATGTCACCTATATCTGAGACATTTTTCCTTTCTTTTCATGGAAGATAATTTTAATGTTATTAGTTTTTGATTGTATTTTGATTCTTGTGGATCAATTATGTAGATATTTGGGATAAGTGGCCAAGGTATTAATTTTCAGTTTTTCTAAAGCTAATCTAGTTTTATGTGTTAGAATTTCATTGTATTTATTGTATAATACTTCTACTTTCTTTTTCATCTTCAAATGATTTTGATTTTTTTCAGCATTTACTGACAAAAGTTTGGATTGTAGATCTAATAATTCAGAATCTCATTCTCTATTTTTTTATACCAAGTTAGGGTTTTGTCATATATGTAAGCTTTTAATGAATCACATATCATTATCTTATTTATCTCTGTGGTATAATTAATATCTAGGAAGAACTTTAATTCAGATAATAACCAGGGTTTGAACTCTTTAATTTTAGTTATATATGCTAGAATTCTGTAGTTAAAGATTAATGGTTTGTACCCATTTTGAAGTTTTAGTATCAGTGAATTGTGGTCTGAAAATGAGCAGGGAGTGATTGAGAAATTAATGATTTTAGAGTGTAAGTCATGGGCAGCTAATATTTTATCTATTCTAGTTTAGGTGCCAAATATGTGATCTTGATGGGAAAACAACGAAGATTTATCTTCTTTAAATTTGAAAGTATCTGCAAGATAAAATAATTCTACCCACTTGTTTAAAGATTTTGATACAGCAGATGTACACAGCGGTCTTTTATTTGTAGTTTCAGAAATATCAAATATACAGTTAAAATCTCCTCCTAATATTAAGTTGACTTTATAATGATTGGAAATGAAATCCAAGTGTTTTTAACAGTTCCTGATCCAATGCCTGGGAACCTGTATAGACTGGTAGGGTCCATATTCTGTTATTATATTTAACTATTACTAATGCCATAAGGCCTTCTTTATCTTCATACTTATAAATGATTTCTGGGTTAATCACATTTGTTTTCCATAAAATCATTACCCCTTTTGTCTTTTTCTTATAAGTGGATTGCGCCAATATCATATATTCTTTAGGCTTCCATTTGTAATTGTCACTTGCTTTGAAATGAGTTTCTTGAAGGAAGACAATTTAGCTTTGTTCAGCTTTAAATATTTCAGTAGATTTGATCTCTTGTTAGGATTGTTTAAGCTATTGGTATTTAAAGATAATAAAGTTAAATCCATCTTATGTTATTTAGACTATGCATTTTTGTTTAATTTTAACTATTAAACATTTTCCTCTGATAACTATAAAGTATATGTTTGAGCTTTTAAAGGAAATTATCAGTTTTATACTTTGAGTGTTTACCAATAAAGTAATGTTTAGGTCAGGCATACTAAAAATGTTTTTGTGAAATAAATTTAAATTAATAAATGTTAACAAAACTAAGATCCACACTAGCCATGGAATGAAAGTCATTCCTAATCTGATGGATAAACCTAAGTCCATCAGATTATCACTCATACCTTGACAATCCAGAACATCTGAGCTCCATAAATTGAATTAACCGTATGGAGAATATTTGTAATAGGAATAAGTGATATTTATATTATTTTGAACAGATATAGTACTATTGTTGATTAGACAGAATTCTAATACAATATAAATGTCTACTTATTGTACAAGCAATTAATATTTACATGAAAAATAGATGAAAAGTAATTCAATCATAGTAAAGTAGGATGGATCATATATAAAACTTCAGTAAAAGATTATAGCACACAGTTATTTAACATATTCAGCCTTATTGATGAAGTCTTTGAAAACATATTACTTAATATAAATAGATGGAAATAATATTTATACCTAATGTTTATAATACAATGTATTTTACTGGATATATCAGAAGTTATATTTCATTGTTTACCAGCATTTAAGTAATCACTTTGTTGCTAACTTACTTAAAGCATCAAGTTTGTTTTATGTAAATATTTGATGAAGTTAGTGCATTATAATTATCAGTATATCCCTCTTCTCTCCATTTCCTACACATAAGGATTTTCATATCTGTCATTTCTTATTATAAAATGAGTGAAATTATATGTTAAAAATAACAAATTCACTTATTGTGATTAATGATTACAAGTTCCCTTTCCATATTCATAAATTGCCATTTTATGGCATATATTGAACGTTTTTAGATTTAAATGGCAACATTCTATTTTTTAAAATCAGCAAAGGTTAAACTGAGTGATTATTGTCAAGTTAATACTATTTGTTCAGAATATGATTGTTACATTCTGTGACATTTCAAGTTTGGGCATCTGTTGTTTTTCTTGAAAAGCTTTGTCAGTTTGATGTCATGTATAAAACATTAGTTACCTTGGTAACCACTTAAGTATTATATATGATCAAGATGGGTTACAAAAACTACAATTCAAGGTAAAGCAATTATATAATTTGTTATGCATATTTACTTATATAAGAAAATCATCATGCCTCCCCTTGATGTTCAATGTAGTGTATGTCATTTATGACAAGTTAAGACAGCAGTGTTATTATACACCAGCCCGTGTTATTAAATCCTGTCTCTAATATCTAAATTCAGCAGACTGCTTCATCTTATATGACGATTATATATTCTATGTCTAGATTTACTAAAATCATACATTACATAACTATTGTGTGTGTGTTTTTTTTTATCAAGAATCAATGTAATGAGCTAAATGAAGTGCTGGGAGACAATCAATATGTGTACATGTGGTTCAAAACAGCCCTTTCATTATATATATTTTTTAAACCAAAAATGTCATTACCAAGAATCAACTCGGGGGGCTCCTCAGAGCCATTAAGCATTTTCATCACTCTGTCTCCATTACCATAGCAACCTGGGAGTATCTGTCTCTCTTAATGTGTCTGTGTACTGCATACCAGAGGCTCGTGATGCACCTGAAGCAAAACTTCACTTCACTGCAACTTCAAGCCTAAATTCCCTCCCTTTCAGTGAGGCAGTAGCCAGGAAAAGAACAGAGAACAAACAGATAAAAAAAAACTACCAACAAGCTGCCACAACAAGAGACAACACATTCCTCCAGCCCTCCCACCTCTCACTCATTAGACATACACTCAAACCATTCTCTGCCAAAATATCCCAAACCACAGCTCCAGCCACCTCCCCCAGACTCAGGCCATGACAAAATATCCCCTTCCAATACACAAACACCAGCAAACCTCGACCACAAGCCGCAACCCACAGCCCCCTGGAGACAAAAATGACAACACATAACAGCTGCCAGACACAGCTAAATCCACGTACACCATGTCAGACTCAATCAAACAGCACTGGAAGCTATGATACCTGCCATAACTGATATTAATTATTTTTAGACAGAATAATAATGACATCTGCACTAGTCGCCATACACGGACAGATCCATTCACACCACATCAGGATTGATCAAACAGCACTTGAAGCTATGCTACCCGCCATAACAAATATTAACTATGTTTAGACAGAATAATGATGACATTTGTATGAAGAGCTTGCTACTATTACCCAGCTAGGATATACATGACATTTCTAAATCATACTTTAACTGAAGAAGGCATTAGTCTCCATGACAGCATCTTCTCTTTTCTTCAAAACACTCTACTGTTACTGCTATTATATATGATGTTAATTTGTTAGGTTTGAGTCTGAACTTTGATGAATGGTACCTTGTTGAGTTAGTTAATTAATTACTTAAATTATTATAAGTAAAATCAATGAAAAATGAACAAGATAAGTATTCACTGAGTTCAAGTAGGGGGATAGAAACTTCTATGTTTGTATTATACAGGGGCGGCCCATGCTATTGGACTGCCGGACTGCAGCCCCCTCAACAAAAGAACTAAAAAGAAATTAAAAAAAAAAAAGAAAAAAACAAAAAAAAAATTAAAAATTACTGCGAGTCTACTGCGCATGCTCCCGGCAGTCCAGGTAGGGAAAATACTGTTTAGAATGGTAGGGAAGTATATTACTGTTTAGAATGGTAGGGAAGTTTAGTACTGTGTGAAGTGTATTACTGTTTAGAATGGGGGTGTGTGTGTGTGTGTGTGTGTGTGAAAATGCCCCAGGTGCTC
Source organism: Protopterus annectens (assembly GCF_019279795.1). NCBI lineage: Eukaryota > Metazoa > Chordata > Ceratodontiformes > Protopteridae > Protopterus > Protopterus annectens. Next base: position 240,436,034 of record NC_056738.1, read on the forward strand.
ATGGTGGTGTGGTAGGGAATACCTCAGGCTTGAACACTGTACCCTGTATGCAGGTGTTAAAGACTTGAGTTCCCTACCCACCACTATTTGTAAAAAAATTGCAGATTTTTGCCTCATATTTGATCTGATCTGTTCCTCATAATATCTGTGGTTTGTAAATGTTGCAATCCTTGATATTTGATGGTGTAGTAGTAGCATTGTTGGGGGTTCCTTCTTTGTGGGGTCTGTTTGCTTGATATTTGATGGTGTAGTGGTAGCATTATTGCCTCACAGCTTTAGGTTCTCAGGTTTGATTCTTGGCTGGGGTTCCTTCTTTGTTGGGTCGTTTGCTTGATATTTGATGGTGTAGTAGTAGCAGTGTTGGGGGTTCCTTCTTTGTGGGGTCTGTTTGCTTGATATTTGATGGTGTAGTAGTAGCATTGTTGCCTCACAGCTGCAGGTTCTCAGGTTTGATTCTTGGCTGGGGTTCCTTCTTTGTGGGGTCTGTATCTTCTCCCTGTGTTTGTGTGGGTTTGCTTTTGTGTCCTCCCATGTTACAAAGACATGTCTGCATTATTTCTTCCTGGGCCTCTGCTGAAAATTGTTTTTTTGTTCCAAGTCAGACTGTCCTGATTAACAAATGTTAAATAAAATTGACAGGCATTTGAATTTCAGACTTCAGGTTTCTGAATGTTTAATTTCTTACATATTTGATGGTGCAGTGGCAGTATTGTTGTCTCATAGCTACAGGATTTGTGGTTTGATTCTTGGCTGTGGTGCCTTCTTTGTGGAGTCTCCATCTTATCTCTGTGTTTGTGTGGATTTGCTCTGGTATCTTACCATTTTACAAAGACGTGTCTACAGTATTTCTCCCTGGGCATCTGCTGAAAATTGTTTTTGTTCCATCAGAAGTAAAATTGACAGGCATTTGAATTTCAGACTTCATAGTCTTCAGAAAATACATAGTAAAACAACTTTTTATTTTAGCAATAAATATATAGTAACACAACCTTTTATTATAGCAATTTTTTAAGTTTATAAGATGACTATTTGAAATTTTTCCTTATTTTTGGGACTGTAATACCCTGTTAGTGGCTTTGTCCAGGTTTTTGTGCTAAGGTTGACAGCTATGGCAAGAACTGAATTCACTGAATATGTTTGAGGGCTGTATTCCCTCATTACTGGGTTTGTCCAGGTGTTTTGTGCTAAGAGGTTGACAGCTATGGTGAGAACTGAATTAATTAAATGATAGCCATTTAAGTTTCAGTCTTCCTCTCATTCACAAAACAGCTGATTTGGCGTAGTGGTATGTTGCTCGTGACTGTTTTGCACAGGGACCTTGTCTGTAAAATGTACGGTGGTAACACAGCATTTTTCTTTCACAAAGCAGGTGATTTGGCATAGTGGTATGTTCTGACTCTTTTTTTGCACAGGGACTTTGGCAGTAAAATGTATGGTGGTACCGTGGTAACACAGCATTTTATTCTAGCAGCTTTCAAGATTATACAAGCAATGTTTAATGTGTCCCTGGTTTTGCCCTTTGACCCACCCCAATAAATTTGGCTTTTTCCAGACTTCTTGTGCTGCGAAGTTGAGATGCAGTTGAGTATTGAGCAGATTTTACAAGGAGCTGAGAGCTGCAGGGGAAGAGAAGTTTAGTGCTAATAGCACAACAGGCTCTGTGCTTGCTTTTGATGCAGTAGGTTGTTGGTTCTACTCCCATAAGGGGTGAATGCTGAAAGTTAAGATACTAATTATGAGCCTGTTATCAGTTTGCCATCCATTTCCTATTGCAATATTACTAGCTTATTTTTAATGTAATTTAGGCAATTTATTCCGCAGGGGCATCAGACACTTTATTGTTTGATGAAACCATGAAATATAAAGGTGATTGCTAGCACCAACCTCTTCATTACAGATTTATTTAACGTGGAATTATTTAGATGACTTTTTTACTACTTCAGAGATTGTGCATATTTACTGATAATAGTGGACTGTAGAAGTTTGAGTAGACTTTTATGATGGAAATGTTCTGAACTGGACAGTTTTGTTTCATTGTTTACTGGAAAAATGTTCAAAGCAATAGGAAGGTGTATCAAAGAGCACATGTATGTTTCATATGCAAGGGGCCTATGATTTGAAAACAGCCCAGAATTAATTTTTATCTGCCACGAGTAAAATGTATTTTCTTTGAATGTGGATTTTAATGTTGTTTCAGTGAATGTGAGTTTCAAGGGCAGAGAAGGTTTAATGCCAAGTTTGTTATGTCTTAGTGTTTGCGCTGTAAAATGCAAAAATAAAACTTTCAAATGAAGTTCAAATCATCATAGAAGTGAATCAGTATGCACATTAGTGTTTATGGTAAATGGAGTGAAATAGCAAATTAATGGATCATTGGAATGGCTGCAGGGAGGCTCCATTCGACCAGGGTTTTGTGAGGGGGAAGGGCAGCAAACTTAGACAGCCCCAGCTGAACCATACCTTCCAACTGTCCAGATTTTCAAAGAATGAATAGATGTTTTGCTTCTTATTTTTGATTTGTTCCTCATAAAAAATTGTGGTTTTCTGGCAAATCATTTAGGAATTACGTCACTAAATAATGACACACCTAGTTTCAGACTTCATAATCTTCAGAAAAATGCATGCTAAAGTAAGACCTGTTCTATCAACTGTCCCAGTTTATAGAAGAGCATTTTTTAGTACTGTTTATATGTCCCCCCCAATATATTTGGCCTTGTCCAGATTTATGTCCCAGTTTATACAAGAGCAATTTTTAGTACTGTTTATATGTTCCCCCAATATATCTGGCCTTGTCCAGATTTATTGCATTAACAGGTTGAGAGGTACATGCAAATAAATTGCTTTATAGAATTAGGCATAGCCAAACCTCTGAACTGTCCCTGATTTTGACTCAAAATGTTGCTCTTCCCCTAATGATCCCTCTGCAAAACAGCAATTTTGGAAGAAAACATGGAGGGTTTATAATTAAGAAATAACTGTAATAATCAGATTACTTTTATTTCAGAAATGCATGTAGATTATTTTATTTTGTCAGCTTCTCAAGTTAGCAGTACTAATATTAAAGTGTCCCTTCTTTGACAGGTTCCCAGCTGTATTGTGTTGCTATTTTATATTTTTACATCACATTTTTTGGTCCATTTTTCATAAAATTGTGTTTTTTGGCAAATTAGTGACAAATAATTAAAGACTGAAGTTAGAAAATAATGACAGACATTTGAGTTTCAGATTTCATACCATTCAGAAAATTCATACTAATGCAAGACCTCTATTAGCTTTCTAAGGTTATAAGAGCGATATTCTAAAACTTGTCCTCATTTTTGGGCCTTTGTCCCATTTCTTTGTATGGCTTTGTCCAGATTTCTTGCTCTGAGGTTGAGAGGTATGACAAATGTGTCAGGGCCATCACAAGTCAGCCAGAGACATTTCAAACTGTGACATACTTGTTACACCCCACTCCCCCATGTAGTGACTCTGGATGTGTCGAAGCAAGGCAAGGAGTAGTTATGCAGTGTAAATGTGCAGAGAATCCCACCCATCCAAGGTAGACACAAGTACTAGAGTGGCTTTTCATCTGTCCTTGATTTTTGCAGAATGGTCTGGTTTCTGTCATATTTTTTGTACTGTTGATTTATGCTTATTACTCAAAGTGCATGTTGCTCTGTGTTTAAGTAGCAATACTTTAATGACCATCGGGTAAGCCTGGCTGAGATTGCAAGATGCAAGTAAGCTTTAATAAGCATACTGTTAAAGAATTGCCAACATTGAAAGCCTTTCTGTTGCCATGTAGAGAATACTTAACTGGATAATGTATAAGCCTTGGGTATTGAAATGCATATGCCAGTATTTGTAATAAAGGACAGAATTACATTATTTTAAGAGTCTCATTACATTTGGAGACTTACAGTCATCTCTGCAGGCTTTAACCATAAACCGAATGCCAATTGTGTGGTCTATAACGTGCACAGTAATCCTTTTAAGCAATGTATCTTGAGCTTATTTCTTGTTTGCTTTTCATTTTTTACTTTGATCATGTTTTCCCCATGACACAAGTAGATGTCAGGCAGCAGGTCTTTTTTTGGATAAGGAACATTTTTACAAGTGGGGGCATCAGAGATTTCTACTTTCAGCATGTTACTTGCTACTTTAATAAAGCTGAATATAAATTATAATTAGAACTGCAGTGCAAGAAGTGGTTTGAGTTGAGTGCTGCTTGTTTTTCTTATACTTGATTTTGACTGGCATTCCATTAATGTATTTTAAAAAAAGTAATTTATTTCTTCATGCCTCACAACCTTTTTTGTTTCCATCTAGATATTAAACTGTCATGCAGCCAATGCATTGAAATATTTTTATTCTTCTACACTTCATTTTATCTTGATTGGACTCTCATGACAACTGTTTGGCACCCAATGTAGTATATTTAGTTTTTGTGGTTTGCTACTACAGGTGTCTGTGTGTGTGGTAGGGAATACCTCAGGCTTGAATCCTGTACCTTGTATGCAGGTTTTAAAGACCTTAATTCCCTACCCACCACCATTTGTGAAAAAAAAACTGCAGATTTTTGCCTCATGTTTGATCTGATCTGTTCCTCATAATATCTGTGGTTTGTAAATGGTGTAATGCTTGATATTTGATGGGGCAGTTGTAGCATTGTTGCCTGACAGCTGCAGGTTCGCAAGTTTGCTTTTTGGCTGGGGTGCCTTCTTTGTGGGGTCTTTATCTTCTCCCTGTGTTTGTGTGGGTTTGCTTTTGTGTCCTCCCATGTTACAAAGACATGTCTGCATTATTTCTTCCTGGGCCTCTGCTGAATTTTTTTTTGTTCCAAGTCAGACTGTCCTGATTAACAAATGTTAAATAAAATTGACAGGCATTTGAATTCCAGACTTCAGGTTTCTGAATGTTTAAGCCCTTGCATATTTGATGGTGCAGTGGTAGTATTGTTGCCTCACAGCTATAGGTTTTCTGGTTTGATTCTTGGCTGGGGTGCCTTCTGAGTGGAGTCTGCATCTTCTCCCTGTGTTTGTGCGGATTTGCTCTGGTGCTCTGTCATTTTACAAAGACATGTCTGCAGTATTTCTCCCTGGGTCTCTGCTGAAAATTGTTTTTATTCTGTCAGCAGTAAAATTGACAGGCATTTGAATTTCAGACTTCATGTTCTTCAGAAAATCCATAGTAACACAACTGTAACACAACCTTTTATTCTAGCAATTTTCTAAGTTTATAAGATGAATATTTGAAATTTGTCCCTATTTTTGGGACTGCATTCCCTCATTATTGGCTTCGTCCAGGTCTTTTGTGCTAAGGTCGACAGCTATGGCAAGAACTGAATTCACTGAATGTTTGAGGGCTGTATTTCCTCATTACTGGGTTTGTCCAGGTGTTTTGTACTAAGAGGTTGACAGCTATGGTGAGAACTGAATTCACTAAATGATAGCCATTTAAGTTTCAGTCTTCCTCCTTTACAAAACAGCTGATTTGGCGTAGTGGTATGTTGCTCTGTTTTGCACATGGAGCTTGGCAGTAAAATGTATGGTTCTAGCAACTTTCCAAGATTATACAAGCAATGTTTGTGTCCCTGGTTTTTGGGCTTTTGACCCCCCCAATACATTTTGGCTTTTTCCAGTTTTCTTGTGCTGCAAAGTTGAGTATTGAGTAGATTTTACAAGGAGCTGAGAGCTGCAGGGGAACAGAAGTTTAGTGCTACTTAAGTGAAGTTGGTTTGCCTTGTTAATAGCACAACAAGTTGTGTACTTGTCTTTGATGCAAAAGGCTGTGGGTTCTACTCCCACAAGGGTTGGATGCTGCTGTACTGAGAATGTTCTCCTTGGTGAAGATACTAACTATGAGTTCATTATCAGTTTGCCATCCATTTCCTCTTGCAATATTACCAGCTTATCATTTTTTTAATGTAATATAGGCAATTTATTCCTGAGGGGCAACAGGCACTTTATTTTTCGATGAAACCATGAAATATAAAGGTGTTTGCTAGCAGCAACCTCTTCATTAGTTACAGATTTCTTTAATGTGGAATTATTTAGATGACTTTTACTTCAGAGATAGTGCATATTTACTGATAATGGACTGTAGAATTGTATATATTTACTGATAATGGACTGTAGAATTGTGATTATTTACTGATAATGGTGGACTGTAGAATTGTGCATATTTACTGATAATGGTGGACTGCGGAAGTCTGAATAGATTTTTATGATAAATGTTCTGAACTGGGCAGTTTTGTCATTATGGGTGCATGCATTTTGTTTCATTGTTTACTGGAAAAATGTTCAAAACAAATTTAAAACGCCCTCTAACAACTGTAATATATTGTACAAGGAATATAATTTAGTACAATGAGGAAGGTGTATCAAAGAGCACATGTATGTTTCATATGCAAGGGGCCTATGATTTGAAAACAGCCCAAAATTAATCTTTATCTGCCACTGGCAAAATGTATTTTCTTTGAATGTGGGTTTCAATGCTGTTTCAATGAATGTGAGTTTCAAGAGCAGAGAAGTTTTAATGGTAAGTTTTCATTGTGAGACTGCATTGCTTTGTTTAGTAGATGACTTAGTGTTTGTGCTGTAAAATACAAAATAAAACTTTCAAATGAAGTCCAACTCATCATACAAGTAAAGCAGTATGCACATTAGTGTTTATGGTAAATGGAGTGAAATAGGCAAGTAATGGTTCATAGGAATGGCTGCAGAGGCTCCATTCAACCGTGATTTTGTCAGGGGGGAAGGGCAGCAAACTCAGACAGGCCCAGCTGAACTATACCTCCCAAATGTCCAGATTTTCAAAGAATGAATAGATTTTTGCTTCTTATTTTTGGTTTGTTCTTCATAAAATGTGTAGTTTTCTGGCAAATCATTTAGAAATTAAGTCACTAAATAATGATACACTGAGTTTCAGACTTCATATCCTTCAGAAAAATGCATGCTAAAGTAAGAATTGTTATTCTATCAACTGTCTCAATTTATACAAGAGCAATTTTTAGTACTGTTTATATGTTCCCCCAGTATATTTGGCCTTGTTCAGATTTACTGCATTAACAGGTTGAGAGGTACATGCAAATAAATTGCTTTATAGAATTAGGCATAGCCAACCTCTCAACTGTCTCCGATTTTGGCTTAAAATGTTGCTCTTCCCCCTAATAATCCCTCCGCAAAATAGCAATTTTGGAAGAAAACATGGAGGGTTTACAATTAAGAAATAACTGTAATAATCAAAGTTATAGATTACTTGAAATGCATGTAGATTCTTTTATTTTGTTAGTTGCTCAAGTTAGCAGTACTAATATTAAAGTGTCCCTTCTTTGACAGGTTCCCAGCTGTATTGTGTGGCTATTTTATATTTTTTCATCACATTTGGTCCATTTTTCATAAAATTGTGTTTTTTGGCAAATTAGTGACAGATCACTAAAGACTGAAGTTAGAAAATAATGGCAGACATTTGAGTTTCAGATTTTATACCCTTCAGAAAAGTCATACTAATTAATGCAAGACCTATTCTATTATCTTTCTAAGTTTATTAGAGCAATATTTAAAAATTGTCCTTATTTGTGGGCATTTGTCCCACTTCTGTGTATGGCTTTGTCCAGATTTCTTGCTCTGAGGTTGAGAGATATGACACGTGTCAGGGCCATCACAGTCAGCCAGAGACATTTCAAATTGTGACATACTTGTTGCACCCCACTCCACCATGTTCTGACTCTGGATGTGTCCAAGCAAGGCAAGGAGTAGTTATGCAGTGTAAATGTGCAGTGTGTCTCTTCCCCCCCCCCCATCCAAGGTAGACACAAGTACTACAGTGGCTTTTCATCTGTCCTTGATTTTGCAGAAAGGTCTGGTTTCTGTCATATTTTTGTACTGTTGATTTATGCTTATTACTCAAAGTGCCTGTTGCTCTGTGTTTAAGTAGCAATGCTTTAATGACCATAATGTAAGCTTGTCTGAGATCATAAGATGCAAGTAAGCTTTAATAAGCATACTGTTAAAGAATTGCCAACATTGAATGCCTTTCTGTTGTTGCCATGCAGAGAATACTTGACTAGATAATGTATAAGCCTTGGGTATTAAAGGACAGGATTCCATTATTTTAAAAAGCTCATTACACTTGTTGGAGACTTCCAGTCATCTCTACAGACTTTACCAGTAAACTAAACAGAATGCCAATCATGTGTGGTCCATAACCTGTACAGTAATCCTTTAAGCAATCTATCTTGAGCTTGTTTCTTGTTTGCTTTTCATTTTTTACTTGCATGTTTTCCCCATGAAACAAGTAGATAGTTGTCAGGCAGCAGGTCTTTTTTGGATAAGAAACATTTTTACAAGTGGGAGCATCACAGAGATTTCTACTTTCAGCATGTTACTTGGCACTTTAATAAAGCTGAATATAAATTATAATTAGAACTGCAGTGCAAGGAGAAGTGGTTTGAGTTGAGTGCTTCTGGTTTTGCTTGTACTTGATTTTGACTGGCATTCCAGTAATGTATTTAAAAGTAATATATCTTTTCATGCCTCACAACCTTTTGTTTCCATCTAGATATTAAGTAAGCTGTCATGCAGCCAATGCATTGAAATATTTTTATTCTTTTACACTTATTTTTGTCTTGATTGGACTCTCATAATGATGGTTGCCACCCAGGGCAGTGTATTTAATTAAAGTTAGTTTTTGTGGCTTTGAGCATAGCTCCTCCCCTTTCTGGTTGACCACACCCCTTCCCTTGACCCCACCCATTCAGCTGGCTCCTGCAGCCCCCCCCCCTTTGATTTGAAGTTACCAGTCGCCACTGGTATTATATATTGCTTTGTTTGGCTTATATATAATGTAAATAGTAACCATCTTGACCTACCTTTGTTTGTGAAGAATTATTGGACTCTGAATATTCTGAATAATTCATTACTGTTTCTCAGTTGTTTAAGAATCCCTCCTTTTTTAAAAAATAAAAACAGATGACAAGTGATGTACCATATCAACTGACACTTTGACATAGGTAGTTGTAAGAGTTATCTTTTGGGACAGCTAACTTGGAATCAATTTTTGTTTCTTCTTTCTAGCATCAGTCCAAGGATTTGTTTATTTTATTCTTTTAAGAGTAGGAGCCATCCATTTAATTTATTCTGGGATAGAGACTATGTTGTTGTTTTTGATGAATATAGTAGCTTCTTCTAAGTCATCAAAGGTTCTCATCTCATTGGCAAAAAGTATTTTTTCTTGGCTGGAAAGGCCAGCTATGCTTTAATGTTGTTTTGTTTCAACAGTTTTATTATTGGCCAAACTTATTTTCCTTTGTTCTCGAATTCTGGAAGAATAATCATTGTCAAACCTTATCAGGCTTTGATTGTATTTTAAGGGTGATTTTTTCCAAGCAGGTTTTAATATTAGTTCCTTGTCCAGAAATGAAAGAAATTTTATAACAGAAAGCAAATTCTGATGGCAATATAGGCCTATGTTTTGTGCAAGGTAATGCATCCTTATTCCATCAAAACAATTTGACATTCCCTACTAACTGATTATGCATTTATTTTTATTCTATTGTAAAAGTTTGCTGACACAGAGGATTCATCTCAGTATTTCCCATTTCAGCAGTCATCCTACAAAAAAGTTGCACAAGTATTAATAAAAGAAATTGCACTGCATATAAATTGTTGACTTACAATTGCTAAGCTTGAGAGCTTACAATGAAATATCAATAATGCATATATCATACTATAAATTACATAGTTGTGCAAGGAACACTATAAAAATTTGAGTATAGAAAGATGCACAGTGGATGTTAATAGTAAAATAAAACATTCTGGAGATTGATTCTGAGTGCTGCTTGAAGAATTGATGTGTTGCAGTAGAGGATTTTGAAGCTAGTTACTATCAGGGATTTCAGAGGTACAGCCATACCATCTGCCTACTAAATAGAGGGAGTATGGTCTAGAAGCAGTAGTGGAAATGCAGTGGAAGTATTACAGTCACTACATTAGTTCTTATTGTTGTGCCAGTGGGTTACTAAGTGACTGATTGGCCAATTTACTCTGGTTGATGCGGAACTAAGTGACTTACAAGTAGAGTTATACACTGGAGCCTTTACTTTTTTGTACACTCAAATGATTTCCTCACACAAATGTTGCTAAAGAACTATAAATGACCAACTCTACAAACAATGTTTAAAGTGGAACCATTCTTTAGGTTCTAGGCCTTAAATTGGATTTTATAAGTCACAGTAAACACAGTAACTAGTAAGTGTGTAATATTTTGCAGGCACCTTTCAACACTTAATTAATTCCTCAAATTACACATATACTATCTACAGCATTTTATTCAACCAGCTGTGAGCTTTCATATGATAAGTATGTTCACATATGCCTCTTGGTTGTTGAGATATTTATATAATATGAAATTTATGATGCTATAAATAAATATTATATGAACAACAATTGATATCTCATTATATGTACTAGACAGAGGCCATCTATTACTTTAGTTATGTTACACATCATGTAAGGTTGTATGTGGCATGGCTTAAAAAATTATTAATGAAACTATAAATATGCAATATTAGATGCCAACAGGCATCAGTAGCAAGTAACTAGAGAAACACCAGGAGGCGTCATTAAGATATAATGAATGAACAGCAGTCCTGGTTATTCACACCAGTTTTGAACAGAGTTGGATGCATGTTGTAATGGCTGTTTCAGACATTATTATGTTGTCAGACTGGTAATATGGGGTGGCATCATCTGCATGTTGTATACTGTTGACTGATGATGTTTTTCCATATACTTGAGGATACTGGACTTGGGTGTGCTGTGCAAGGTAGCTGATAAACAAGTTCAGAAAGGGGGTAGAAAGAGGTAGTTCACTGTAGTAAAGCAAGCTGCAATGTTAGTTATGGCGGCTGGTGACTTCAAATCAAAGGGTGGCTGCAGGAGACAGCTGAATGGGTTGGGTCAATGGGAAGGGGTGTGACCAACTAGAAAGGGGAGGCGCTATGCTCAAAACCACATAAACTAACTAAATACACTGCCCTGGGTGCCAAACTGTCATTATGAGAGTCCAATCAAGGCAAAATGAAGTGTAGAAGAATACACATATTTTAGTGCATTAGCTGCATGACAGCTTACTTAATATCTAGATGGAAACAAAAAGGTTGTGAGGCATGAAAAAATAAATTGCTTTTTAAATACATTAATGGAATGCCAGTCAAAATCAAGTATAAGAAAAACAAGCAGCACTCAACTCAAACCACTTATTGCACTGCAGTTCTAATTATAATTTATATTCAGCTTTATTAAAGTACCAAGTAACATGCTGAAAGTAGAAATCTCTGATGCCCCCACTTGTAAAAATGTTTCTTATCCAAAAAAGACCTGCTTCCTGACAACTATCTACTTGTTTCATGGGGAAAACATGATCAAAGCAAAAAATGAAAAGCAAACAAGAAATAAGCTCAAGATACATTGCTTAAAAGGATTACTGTACAGGTTATGGACCACATGACTGGCATTCTGATTAGTTTACGGGTAAAGCCTGCAGAGATGACTGGAAGTCTCCAAGTGTAATGAGCTTCTTAAAATAATGTAATCCTGTCCTTTATTACAAATACTGTCATATGCATTTTAATACCCAAGGCTTATACATTATCTAGTTAATTATTCTCTACATGGCAACAACAGAAAGGCTTTCAATGTTGGCAATTCTTTAACAGTATGCTTATTAAAGCTTACTTGCATCTTACAATTTCAGCCAAGCTTACCCGATGGTCATTAAAGTATTGCTACTTAAACACAGAGCAACAGGCACTTTGAGTAATAAGCATAAATCAACAGTACAAAAAATATGACAGAAACCAGACCATTCTGCAAAAATCAAGGACAGATGAAATGCCACTCTAGTACTTGTGTCTACCTTGGATGGGGGGGATACTCTGTACATTTACACTGCATAACTACTCCTTGCCTTGCTTCGACACATCCAGAGTCACTACATGGGGGAGTGGGGTGCAACAAGTATGTCACAATTTGAAATATCTCTGGCTGACTGTGATGGCCCTGACACATTTGTCATACCTCTCAACCTCAGAGCAAGAAATCTGGACAAATCCATACAAAGAAGTGGGACAAAGGCCCTAAAATAAGGACATTTTTTTAAATATTGCTCTTATAAACTTAGAAAGATAATAGAATAGGTATTGCATTAGTATGAATTTTCTGAATGGTATGAAATCTGAAACTCAAATGTCTGTCATTATTTTCTAACTTCAGTCTTTAATGATTTGTCACTAATTTGCCAAAAAAAACCCACAATTTTATGAAAAATGGACCAAAAATGTGATGTAAAAATATAAAATAGCCACACAATACAGCTGGGAACCTGTCAAAGATGGGACACTTTAATATTAGTACTGTTAACTTGAGCAGCTGACAAAATAAAAGAATCTACATGCATTTCTGAAATAAAAGTAATCTATAACTCTGATTATTACAGTTATTTCTTAATTGTAAACCCTCCATGTTTTCTTCCAAAATTGCTATTTTGTGGAGGGATTATTAGGGGAAGAGCAACATTTTGAGCCAAAATCAGGGACAGTTGAGAGGTTTGGCTATGCCTAATTCTATAAAGCAATTTATTTGCATGTACCTCTCAACCTGTTAATGCAATAAATCTGGACAAGGCCAAATATATTGGGGGAACATATAAACAGTACTAAAAATTGCTCTTGTATAAACTGAGACAGTTGATAGAACAACAGGTTTTCCTTTAGCATGCATTTTTCTGAAGGTTATGAAGTCTGAAACTAGTGTGTCATTATTCAGTGACTTAATTCCTAAATGATTTGCCAGAAAACCACAAATTTTATGAGGAACAAACCAAAAATAAGAAACAAAAATCTACTCATTCTTTGAAAATCTGGACAGTTGGCAGGCATAGTTCAGCTGGGGCTGTCTTTAAGTTTGCAGCCCTTCCCCCTCACAAAATCATGGTCGAATGGAGCATCCCCCTACAGCCATTCCAATGATCCATTACTTGGCTATTTCACTCCATTTACCATAAACACTAATGTGCATACTGATTTACTTCTATGATTTGGGCTTCATTTGAAAGTTTTATTTTGCATTTTACAGCACAAACACTAAGACATCTGCTAAACAAACAGCATTAAAACTTCTCTGCCCTTGAAACTCACATTCATTGAAACAGCATTGAAACCCACATTCAAAGAAAATACATTTTACCAGTGGCAGATAAATTTTAATTCTGGGCTGTTTTCAAATCATAGGCCCCTTGCATATGAAACATACATGTGCTCTTTGATACACCTTCCTATTGTTTTGAACATTTTTCCAGTAAACTATGAAGCAATGAAGCAAAACGCATGCACCAATAATGACAAAACTGCCCAATTCAGAATATCTTTCCAGTAAACAATGAAACAAAATGCATGCACCCATAATGACAAAACTGCCCAGTTCAGAACATTTCCATCATAAAAGTCTACTCAAACTTCTACAGTCCACCATTATCAGTAAATATGCACAATTCTACAGTCCACCATTATCAGTAAATATGCACAATTCTACAGTCCACCATTATCAGTAAATATGCACAATTCTACAGTCCACCATTATCAGTAAATATGCACAATTCCACAGTCCACCATTATCAGTAAATATGCACAGTTCTACAGTCCACCATTATCAGTAAATATGCACAATCTCTGAAGAAGTAAAAAAGTCATCTAAATAATTCCACATTAAATAAATCTGTAACTAATGAAGAGGTTGCTGCTAGCAAACACCTTTATATTTCATGGTTTCATCGAAAAATAAAGTGACTGATGCCCCTGAGGAATAAATTGCCTATATTACATTAAAAATGATAAGCTAGTAATATTGCAATAGGAAATGGATGGTAAACTGATAACAGGCTCATAGTTAGTATCTTATCTTTTTTAGTACAGCAGCATTCACCCCTTGTGGGAGTAGAACAAACAACCTTCTGCATCAAAAGCAAGTACACAACCTGTTGTGCTATTAATAATGCAAGCTGACTTAGCATAAGCAGCACTAAACTTCTCTTCCCCTGCAGCTCTCAGCTCCTTGTAAAATCTAAGAAACACTGCAACTGACTAACCGCAAGTGCTTGAATGAAGCTGGAGGTGCAGGGTAGCAATAAATCCAAGTATCGTAAATAAACTTAAAGTGCAAATGCGTTTATTTAGGCAACAATCACGTTAAACACACAAAGCGTTTTTCGTCCCAGCCAATGCCGGAACTTCATCAGACGACAACTTCCTCTCCCACTGGTACCTTTATAAGGATTACCAGCTGTCCACAATCAATCATCTAGAACGCTCACAACACATTAATTTTCAACATTAAGTACAATGTCAAAATAGTTATAATAATTAAAAAGAGTTAAAATACAACACCAATAACAAGGATCCTATCTGGTTTCTTTATACAATACTGGATTACGTGTAATAAGTAAACTAGTTAAAATAGTCTGTGTTGTATTTGTAACCAGTAACCAAACATGGAGCCCAGCTGATGTAGTTAATATACCTTTACACTTCTATACTCAAGATAAATAAAATAAGCATATTTTAGACTATATTATAGGAATGTGTATGTTAAAAATATATGTATCATACCAAAAAAATAATAATAATAATAATAATAATAATAATAATAATAATAATAATGGTAGTTGTGTTAGGTTTTCCCTACCTAAATGTTTTTTTATCAGTTAGTGTACCTTAACACAATAAGTATATAACCTAAACATATGCCTATATAATCACAAATATATAAAAATATAAATATGTAAGTATAAAAATATATGTATATGTATATATTCCAAACTATAAGGATAGATAAATTATTCAATGATTAAAAATATTATTACTAAATTCTTAACATCCTAAATTATGGGTACTTTGTATAAAGTCCCAGAAGTTGTTATTTATTATATGAATACTCATTGACTTAGTGTTTAATAACCAGTATCCATTCTAGTGTAAAAAGCGCTCATCTAAATAAACTTTTAATTTTAAGAATACATGCAATAGAACAGAACTCGTTCAGGCCTGGATCACTACAGGCCATTAGTCGTATTTGCCATTTAAGTTCACTTTTCTCGAGTTCAAGTTTCAATAAGTTTTCATTAATAAACCCATGTTCATTAATATTTTGCACAATTTGGTTTATTACCATAAATTTGAATGTATGGCCTGGGTTCTTTGTACAGTGCCTAGCCAAGGCATTGTCATCTTTATTTTTTGCAATGGCATAATAATGCTCATATATCCTATCACGTAATCGTCTATCTGTTTTGCCCACATAGAATGAGGGGCACTTGGTGCATTGAGCTAGATAGACTATTGCTCTAGAATTGCAGTTACATGATATAAGAACATGAAAGGTTTCATTCCTGATGTTAAAATTTTCAGATGTGTCTATGTATTGGCAGTATTTACAACTGCCACATTTCATAGTGCCTCTTTTAGTTTTCTTTATTTTGGGTTTTGTTTCTAATAACTTTTTTAAGTTATAACCCCTTCTGTATGAGATCATCGGACCAAAATTAAAGATGTGTGATAAATCTTTATCTAAAGATAAAAAACGCCAGTATTTTTTCACTATTTTACCTATATTTAATGCTTCTATGCAATAGGTGAATGTAAAAGCAATAGTGAAATTCTGTTTATTTTCAATTGACTCAGTTGGTTCATGTTCGACTATATCTATGACCCCGACCTCTACTTGTTCTAAAATGTTGTCACACCCTAATAAGTTATTTAATCTTGTTTCAGTGTTCAAAATTGGTTTGTAAATTCCCTTGTTTCTTTTCTCAGTTACTTCTTGGAATATTACTTGCAAAAATGAGACTGGGTACCCCCTATTTATGAACATGTCATACAATAAAGCACATTCTTCATCAAAATCCTCATTAAGTGTCACCATCCTTGCAGCCCTAACTAGTTGTCCTTTGACAACTGATTTCTTTTGATGGTAGGGGTGCATACTAGTAAAGTGCAAGTAGCTATTACAATGTGTTTCCTTCCTATAGATCTTAGCAGTGTACTTATCTGTGTTTTTAGTCGGGTATACATCTAGGAAGTTAATCGATGTTTGCTGGTAGTTCTTTGTGAACCTTAAAAATGTAGTAGTTGAACTATGATAATTAACTAGTTCGTCTGCAACTAGTTCGTCCCCATTGATGATGATAAATATATCATCCAAAAACCTTTTGTAACAGGATATTTTATTCATCCATTTGCTACTGAGAAGGTGTTTGTTTTCCCAGTGGGCTAATACCAAGTTGGCAAAACTGGAACCCACTGGGGAAAATCTACTCAATACTCAATTGCATCTCAACTTCGCAGCACAAGAAATCTGGAAAAAGCCAAATTTATTGGGGGGGGGGGTGGTTAAAAGCCCAAAAACCGGGGACACATTAAACATTGCTTGTATAATCTTGGAAAGTTGCTAGAATAAAATGCTGTGTTACCACCATACATTTTACTGCCAAGGTCCCTGTGCAAAAGAGTCAGAGCAACATACCACTATGACAAATCAGCTGCTTTGTGAAAGAAAAATGCTGTGTTACCACCATACATTTTACTACCAATGTCCCTGTGCAAAACAGTCAGAGCAACATACCACTATGCCAAATCACCTGCTTTGTGAAAGAAAAATGCTGTCTTACCACCATACATTTTACTGCCAAGGTCCCTGTGCAAAACAGTCAAAGCAACCTACCACTACGCCAAATCAGCTGCTTTGTGAAAGAGCGGAAGACTGAAACTTAAATGGCTATCATTTAATGAATTCAGTTCTCACCATAGCTGTCAACCTCTTAGCACAAAACACCTGGACAAACCCAGTAATGAGGGTATATAGCCCTCAAACATTTTCAGATAATTCAGTTCTTGCCATAGTTGTCAACCTTAGCACAAAAAACTTGGACAAAGCCAATAATGGGGTAACACAGTCCCAAAAATAAGGAAAATTTTCAAATATTTATCTTATAAACTTAGGTTGTGTTACTATGTATTTTCTGAAGAATATGAAGTCTGAAATTCAAATGGCTGTCAATTTTACTTCTGTTAGAACAAAAAACAATTTTCAGCAGAGGCTCAGGGAGAAATACTGCAGACACATGTCTTTGTAAAATGGCAGGACACTAGAGCAAATCCACACAAACACAGGGATAAGATGCAGACTCCACACAGAAGGCACCCCAGCCAAGAATCAAACAAGAAAACCTATAGCTGTGAGGCAATAATGCTACCACTGCACCATCAAATATGTGAGGAATTAAACATTCAGAAACCTGAAGTCTGAAATTCAAATGCCTGTCAATTTTATTTAACAACAAAAAAACTATTTTCAGCAGAGGCCCAGGAAGAAATAATGCAGACATGTCTTTGTAACATGGGAGGACACAAAAGCAAACCCACACAAACACCGGCAGAAGATGCAGACCCCACAAAGAAGGCACCCCAGCCAAGAATCAAACCTGAGAACCTGCAGCTGTGAGGCAACAATGCTACCATTGTACCATCAAATATCAAGCATTGCAACATTTAGAAACCACAGATATTATGAGGAACAGATCAGATAAAATATGAGGCAAAAATCTGCAATTTTTTTACAAATGGTGGTGGGTAGGGAATTCAGGTCTTTAACACCTGCATACAAGGTGCAGGTTTCAAGCCTGAGGTATTCCCTACCACACCACCATGAGTCTAACCACCAGTATATAGCAACTGGGGCATTTACACACAAACCCACCAACAACCCTTACCTGTAGTAGGCTGATCTCATACCTGCAAGCAAATAAATCCCTCAGGCTCTGTTCACATAAATCCATGTCTCTGCTGTAGCTGCAAACACATAAATCCACAGAAAACCCCGCCCATTCAGCTCCAAATCGTGAGATCTTCCTGATGAGACTGCAGCAAACTCCAGACTGCTGATGTTGCAGTCCGACTCCGATGAGGTTTCCCAGCGAGTTTCCAGGACAGTCTATTGCAGTTGTACTGCATAGACTTCTGGGATCTTGCTCTAACATGTTTCCCATCCGGACTGCTGCTGAAACAGTCTGCGCATGCTCCAGACTGTCTCAGCAGCAGTATGGACTAGTGTGCATGCGCACATTTTGAATTTTTTTTTCTTTCTTTTATTTTCTAATTTCTTTATGTTTTACAGCTGGGGGGGGGGGGGGTTGCAGTCCAGCAGTCCAATAGCATGGGCCGCCCCTGTTTATACATCTGTGAAAAGTCATGCCAGTGAAAAATAAATAATTTTACATTGAACAAAGCATTTATGCTATTCTTTTTTATCAAACTTTGCTGGTTAAGATAAGTTTATTTTCGATAACTTGACTTTCACTGAGTTGATTTTCAATAGGCTGAGGTTAGATAAAAAATAGTTCACCAATACAGTTATCTGGGTATACTGAATATGATTGAGTATACCTTTATGCAACAGTAGAAATATCATTAAAATATGACTGATATCCAAGTAAAACAGCAGTGTGATTAGTCAACAGTTAATGCCATGACTGACAACCTACAAGATGCTAACCAGCACTCAAAAACTTCAACCATCACGAAACAGCAACAATGACATCGACATTACTGGAAGTACTAGCTGATGCTATGTGGAATCATTTACTATGAAGTGTTACACAGACACAGAATAAAACTATATTAAAGTGAAAGAAACATGAATTGTCATTAAGATGGGAGAACAGTACATAATAATGGTCTATGTTAAACAAATAAACATAAGTATGTGACATATCCTCATAGGATGCTTCCTGTCCATAACATGCAAGTTGTTATGTCATGTCTACTTTCTCAGTAGTGTGTTTCACAAATCTTAAATGGATTCATATCAATGCATTGAAGGACAGTTTTGATGAAAGCAAATAAAGTGAAACCTGTTCACAGAAACCACCTTCAGTGAACATTCAAAGGATTACTGTTTCTGCAAGGGGCAAGCCCCTCTGCACCCCACTGGGGGCAACTCCCCCACAAACCACAATTATAAATAGCAATTCTGAGGTTACACAACAGTGGAGAAGGTAATCTCTACTTTTGTCAAAGGTGGTTTAGGTGAACTGGCTTCTTTTTATTTGTGTTTGCTGAAATTGCCTTCTGCAGAATGGCATGCTCCCAGAGCCAGATCATGGTTAAACAGGGACCCAGGACGGGTAATGGATTGAGTCGACCCATTCATGCACCCCCCCTGCAGCCATTCCAGAGTCCTACTGCTTGGCTATTTTTCCCCAGTTACCATAAACACTGTTGAAACAGTCCGTGGGATTCATGAAGCTTGGGCCAGGTGCAGGAGTAGCATTGGTGATCTAATGCCAAATATGGTCACCGAGCGATTCAGGTACGAGCTGTTTCCACATGCACTACCAGTGTACGCCAGAGCTGTGCAGCTCCCGGCACATGTATGCTAATTATCCACATGCACAGCAGTGTAGCATGCAAATGAAGGTATATAGCGATTCATGAAGAGGTGCAGGCGTAGTGTGAGCATGAAGAAATGTAAACCAAAAAAATGGTTTACATTTTTTCAAACATAAAATCGGAGCCATGCAAGTGGACCAAACTTACGTATTATAATGTTAATATATGCCAATGGCTAAATATACAGCCAATGGCATAAAAAAACATGCGCAACACATAAAAAAATAACATTTAATGTCATGGCCACACTAACGCAAATTAAAATCACAGTGCATCGGTGCGCAAATGGGATCACAATGAAAATATATTTAGATGTCATAAAACTGCAATGTAACACAATTCATGAATTCCCCATAATAGTCAATGGCATGCATGCTACACCACAACCATGGTGCAAGGGTTGCTAAGGGTCTGTGACAGTGTTCTGCGTGGTAACTAGGAATTAGTAGTCAATGCCATGCAAATGAGTCAGGTAATACTGAATCGCAAAATCCCCGCCGACGTAAGGATGTACCACACAGCGTAGTGGTACAACACCGAGGTGTGGCCTGGAGGTAAACATGACATCAAGAGAGGGGTGCGCCACCGTAGCTGTAAGCACATTGGAGCATTGCTAATCCAGGTTGCCTGTTGCTAAGCAAAGCCGCAGGATAGGGGTGTGGAATTAGCCATAGCTTTGCTTAGCTGACAACACACAAGGTAACTGAAAGTGCATGTGAACATGGATGAAAACACACTTGAAACCTGGTAAACGTCTGTGCATGGCATGCACCATAGCTGAAACAGGAAGGATACGGGAAGACAATAAGGAAATGCTGCAGCATGGTAATTGGAGTACAAATGAGTAATTAACACCTAGGAACTCACAGTGGACCACTGACAACAGCTAACAAGGTTGCAAGCAGCTACCTGCAGAACAGGAAAGGGGAGGTGCCATACTGCAAAGGAAAGAGAACTGTCACAGTAGAACAAAGCAAACTTGCAGTAGATCAGCTACATAACACATTTTGCAACACAATCCTGGGTTGGGAAAGTACAAAACAAGAAAGCAGGCAGCTGGATGCATGCCTGACAATGGGAGGAGAATCTGGTTGAAAAGTGAAGTAAAGGGCAATAGATGAATCACTGCAGCCAAGTGTACATCAACACCAAAGGCCCCACAATAGCAATACCTGCTGTAAAACCCATAATTAAGATACCCTGCAGCTGGAATTACACATACATGCCCAATTACACCAGCATCATCCATTGCACAATAGTATAAGGTGTGAAAGCCCCACACACACTTGTGTATTCCCAAACACTCTGTACCATCGGTGTATACAGACGGTGAACTTTTAATATGTACATGTTAGGGGCTGCCATAGCTTTGATTCACCAGCATGTGTTGGAGGCTGATGGTGGTGTGGAGGATGATGCTGACAACCATCTCAGGCACCGGAGGAGGAGAAGAGTGTTCAGACCCAGGGTAACCTACCAGGGCCTACATGATCTGGAGATAGAAAAGCATTACAGGGTGGACAAGGACACCATACAGCAATGTCTTGAGCTGTGCCGGCCATGCCTCAGAGCCAGAAATTACAGAGGGAAACCCATCCCAGTGGATATGAAGGTATGTGTAAGCTTGATAATACTAGCCACAGGTACCTTTCAAAGGCCAACTGGGGATATCATGGGAATCTCACAGGCATTAGCATCCAGAGTACTCTGCCATTTCCTGGATGCCATGTTACCACAGGCCAATGAGCACATATACTTCCCCTGAACACAGGAGGAGTTGGCCAGCAATATGCATCTCTTCCACCATGTGGCAGACTACCCAGAGGTACTGGGTGCAATAGACTGCATGCACATACACATCAAGACACCACCCGGTGAGCAGGGTAGGCACTACGTAAACCGCAAGGGATACCCCTCCATCAACTGCCAGGTTGTGTGCAATGTCCAGGGCATTATCATGGATGTGTGTGCTGGAGGCTATCATGACTCCCACATCTGGCATGCCTCACAGCTGTATCAGGTATTTGCCAGGGGGGACATCCCATATGGCCACCTGGTGGGGGATGCTGGCTATGCACTGGAACCGTGGATGATGACTCCCATCAGAAATGCACACACAGCCACACAAGAACACCATAATGAGCCACACGCAGAAACCAGAATCATCCGAGAGTGTGTGTTTGAGATGCTGAAATCACAGTTCTGTTGCTTGGACATATCTGGTGGAGCCTTGTAGTACTCTCCAGTCACATGTGCCCACATCTTCATAGTATGTGCCATGATACACAATATGATCCTGCAGAAACAGCTGCAGCAGGGACAGAATGGTGAAGGCCCTCACAGCCCACCACCAGTACCAAGGGCCCCACAGGCACAGAGGGACTCAGACCATGAACACCCTGTGCCAGCCCCAGTAGGCAGACGGAGGCATGCCCAGTATGCCCATGCCTTGGCAAAGAGGGAACATATAGCACACACACTGACAGTGTAAGCACGTATGGACTGACACCCTTCTCCCCCTGCACACACAGCTAACATGGATGGCACACACACAACCACCTGTAAATTATCATGTATAGGTTGTCTACTGTGTGCATCCTACATAGGTAGGCCTCAACTATTGTACACACAACTGCCATTGGCACAATGTAATCAATACCTGAACAGTAAATGAAGCTATCAGCATGTGTCCATACTGTATGTATAGGTTCATAGATACATAGGTAGGTACATGCCTAACTGCCCAAGGCCATTCATAAGCATAGCCAAAAAGTGTCTGCTGTCACCACCCCATTGATTAACTAACTGTCCCTCTGTGGAGCAGATCCAATTGTGGGATCCCTGGGGTGTATCTACTGTTCCCCACCCACTCTGCAAGGATTCCCGGAAGTGTTAGTGAAGGGTTTTGTATAATGTAATCAGGGATGTAGTTCCAAATAATGGGGAGTACCTGTGACAGGAATCTGTCACTCCAGCATCTTCCAGTTATGGTTGTGGCAAGGTGTAGCTCATTACAGTGTGTGGCTCACTGTGACATGGATGCCCATAGGTGGAGCATATCCATTAAGCCAGACTTGGACAATATCATCCCTGAGTGAACTAGATGCCACTGAGTAATGCATGAGTTTATGCAGTCTGGCAACATAGGACACATGTCTGAGGGCATTATCCCTCTATGTGAGGTACGTTTGTGGCCCTTCCAGCTGTCAGATGTGTCTTCTGAGGTACATCCAAAATGGATTATCATACTCGATGATGCGATTGATGACTGATGAGTAAAGAGGCACAATAACTTAAGTTTGTTTAGATGTGAACCCTTAAGTAATCAGATGGCCTACATAGATGGATATCCTAACTACTTTGCAGATATGACTGTCAAAGGAGAGATCACTATGTAATGTAGTCCCTACATACCCATTACATCATATGAATTATACTGTCTGCCACTCATGTTAATATGTGTGTGTAGTTTCCCAAAATGGAATGGCCATGCAGTATGAGGCCTTTAGCTGGAGGCCATCACTCTGACACCCTGTGTTGGTCTATGTGAGGCTCCTTGAAGGACATCTCTGACAGCTGGACTGTCAGTTATGGCTCCCAGTCTGCAGTAATCGCCAAACACGGCCTACTGTAGTCCACCTGTGTTAGCCTGTACCACTGAGAAGTATATGGCAAACAATAGGGGTTCCAGGACTGAGTCCTGTGGGACACCAGTTGTGACTGGTCAAAAATTGGACCTGGAGGCTGCTCGGCTTACCATGTGGGTTCTGTGTGTAAGCCTGTTGGCAAACCAACTTGTGATGTATGGGTGTATGCACTGGATGGTGAGTGTATAAATAATACCTGAGTGGGTAATGGTGTCAAAACCCTTGGCAAGGTCCAGGTAGTATGTGTGAACTATCACACCCCAGACCTAAAGTCTAGGTGGCTGTAAGATGTCAAACTGGTTCAGTAGGCATGATCTGGACTCAATCAAAGTGACCTGGGTTGGGTCAAGTGTCTGGAGGTTACCATTGTCAATGTTCATGAGTGCCATGAGGAGACGCTCCATAGCCGTGCAGATCAGACTACTCAGGCCTATAGGGTGGTAGTTACTATGGTCAGTTGTATGGCCACTTTGGTGGAGTGTAATAGCTGTTGCCATGTGCCAGTAAATGGCCATGTAGCCTGTGTAGAGGCTGATGGTGAATTGCTAAATTAGGTGGGGGGGCCACTTTGTCTTGTAGTCTCTGCAGGATGCAGTCTGGGACACCATCTGCCTCCACTGTTGCTCTGTCATGTCATTTGAAAGGGCCAATACCACCTGTATGTCACAGATGTCTGGGATACTGTACATTTTGGGTATTGTTGTGGGCCCAGTAGGGGTGAAGCTTGCTCCGAATGTATCATCAAGTGTGTTGGTAATATCAGTAGGGTCAGTATATTCAGTTCAATATTGCACCAGCACAGTGCAAATCTGTGTGTTACTGCTTACATCCTTCACATAGCCAAAGACGCCTTCATGTTCATATTCCAAATCCATGCCTATTTACCCGTGGATGTCAGCCTTGGATGATTGCATGAGTAACATAAGTATCTTGCTAATACTGGTCATGGACGTCTGCATGTCTTGGGATTTGCTTTTGTTCTGGACTACTGTCCTACTTCTGTTGTATAGCCTGTATAATGCAGGGGTTCAGTAGACTGGTGTCCTTGTGTAGGAGTAGCTATTCCTGGTTTACCATTGATATCACAACCCATACATCTTTGTAGGTGCTTATAGAATGCATTCGTAATTCTGTCTGTATCTTGAGTAGTGTCATCCCTGAGCGTGGGGGCTGTGAACCCTCCTACCTCTGTCATTAGTACAGTGACCTTAGCTGTAAGAAAGGTATTCACTGTGTGTTCTTTGAGTGTGGGAGATGGTTGGGAGTGGAAATCATCAGTGAGTAGCTCATGGTCAGATCTAAACATTGACCAGTTTACCTCTGCTGTAGTGCACCTTTTGCACATGTCAGTGATTACCACTTCTAGTATGTTTTCACCTCTCGTTAGTCCATCTACCAACTGATACAAGCCATATGAGGTGATAAATCCCAGGAAGTGCTGTGCCTGGAAGTGCATACTTGAGAAGGTTATACAGTTAAGTGTAGGGTAGCTGACATTGATCAATAACAGGGTGTCTGGTAGGACTGTCATATTTACCACTGTCTGCAGATACTTGTAGTGGTGCTCCTGGGTCAAGGAGGGTTATCTGTAGCAGCTCACAGTTTGCATTTCAGTCATGGCTGATGTTAGCTGCAAATGGATGATCACAGAGGTATCATGCTGCCCCACTAACTTGGAAGTGTAGGTGTCCCCGATGAATATGGATACACCTCCTCCATGCCTGTGCCAGTCCATGTACAGTGGCTGAAATGTGTGTTATGGGTTGTAGTCTGGTAGTGCCGGTGTGCTCACAGGACTCTTATACAGGTCCCAGTCACACAACAGATGTACTGAGGGGTGCTGTGAGTGCGTGCATGTTATGAGTACTACCCCTGGTGTTGAGCAGCCTAGCCCTCATTGGTTCCACTATTGTGCAGTTCATGGAGGTGAGCTCCACCTCTGAGATCTGCCTATAAATGGCACCATGGGTGCGCCAATAGTTTTGGCCAGCATTCCAAAGCCTTAGGCTGACACATGCAAGTTGGTATGGAATTGTTGCAGGCATGTATCCCATCTGTGCTTGTGTCCCATTTTTCCTGTTGGTAACCTACTGGTAAGCAATACAAAGCCTGAAACCTATACATGTCCACTAGCTTCCAAGATAGGCTTTTGGTGTGATTATGTATCAGTAGTCTGTATGCTATTGCTGTACTTAACTGTTGTCTGACTACGTGGTGAATCTACACTGTATATTGTGATCAGAAAACTCTGTATAATCACATATGATGTTGGAGATGGCCTGCACTGTAGAGGTTCACAGATAGGTAGTAGGCTATCTGCCCAAGGGCATTTAGAACCATAGCTACAGTGTGGTGGCTTTACTTGCACCATTGATGAAGTAACTGAGCCTCTGTCAAGCATAGCCAATGAAGCGATTCCAGGCAGAGTTGCTGGGAGCTGTTGAAGACTGTTGTGCTGTAGGGTGATAGGGGCACATAGTGACCTCAAAAGGGCATGTTAACATGACAAACCAACAGCATTCAATTTCCCCAACAGGTCTTGCAGCTGTAAAACTGGAGTGGATCCCCCACTCCCTGGCTGTATGTGTCTGGGGCACATGATCCCAAGGGTGTATATACTATTGGCCAATCACACATCAAAGTTTCCCCTAAAGTGTGTCAGTGAGTGGCTATGCCAAATGTAGTTAGGATGTTAATGTATAGTCTCCCAATTCATGTGTTATGTCGGTATTTTGAGAAGCTCAGTGGGTGTGGGTGGCTCCGCCTGTTGTGTAGCCAATCTTACACATAGGATTCATGTACATAGGAAATAGGCAGAAGGAACGGCAATGTCAATTGTGTAATAGCTACAAGATTTGCATAATATCTGTGGAGTCCTGATTCAAATCCCAATAAAGTCAGAGATGATTTTCAAGTTACATAGTATACCTTAACCACAGCTTGCATATATAGGTAGTATTCCACAGAATAATAAACATGTGGAACACACAACCGCTGAAATGTGCGTTAATCAACCTTGCCCTACCAGTGTTTGCTCTGAAAGGTAAAATTACCACTGCCAGGATTAGAACACGCAACCAGATACACAATCTTCACAATAACCTACCACTAAGCTACCTGAGATGTACCAATGGCAGTTGTGTATACTGACAGGTTAAAACACAAAAGGTAGGAATGTGTGGAAATAGGACAAACCGGCATGTACCCAGTGAAAGGTGTATGCTATACATATAATATATATATATAAATCAACATATATATATATATATATATATATATATATATATATATATATATATATATCTAGAGAGAGAGAGAGGGAGAGAGAGAGATATATATGTCGATACATGGGGATATACACATATATGTAGATATAGAGATAGGTTAACAACATCTACATAACCATGGAGGTACATATAAATGGGATACCTACCAAATACCGACTGCTTGACATACCGACACGTGTAATCATGAGGCTTAAAGTCTGAAAGACCACAGCACTGAAACACCATAAGTGTGAGGTTTAAAATCCCGATGGTAAGGGACATTTAGTAAGTGCTTCTGGTGTTGCAGTTCAGGTAGGTTACTGTGTGTAAGTGTGTTTCTGAGGGCTGTAGTGTGTGTAAGTGTGTGTTCTGAGTGTGGTGTGTGTTCCTGTTGGACTGTAATGTGTGGGTTTGCTTTGTGCATCTGTTTGTGTGATCTAGGAGGTAGAATATTAAAGTAGGGGGTTGGGGGCGCTGCCACCCACATGGGGGTTGTAGGGTGGCTTGCCCACCTGCTCATATGTAGTGTAGAATGGTTTGTTTGGATGTGGTGGGTAGCAGTGTGTCTGTATGTGCGTGTGTGTGTTCCATGTTTGTGTTACTTTTGCGAGTTAGACTATCGCTGTCGATAATGTGGGTTATGGGAGTCTGGGCCCGGTACTGTGGGCATCGGAATTTTGTGCGTTCGGGATTCCATAGGTATCCCATATACAGCGGTTGAAGTGTTCATATATGAGTATAACATGGACCATAGCAATCACACATTCCGCCATGACCAAACTTTATGAACAAAGGATATGGAGAGTATATGCCTATACACTATTACAAATATGTGCTATGGACAGGAGCCAATGATAGGGTTACCTTTGGGTGGATGTGTCCTGAACAAAAATATTAAATGTGGCAAATGTCCTGAGATTGTAGGACATAATTATGTCCCATATGTAATGTAATAGTTGCATTCAATAGTTCTTTCTGTATCTAAAATACCTACACATTACAAGAAACAGGATAAGCAACTAAACTTATACTAGAATAAGCTTATATTTAGGAAAAAAAGGAAAATTCTATCCCTTGTACTAACCATGGGTTTGTGTTGGCCTGTAAAATCTGATGTATGTCCCGAAAATGTCCCACTATGGCCATTTGAAAAGGTGGCAACCCTAGCCAAAGAGGGTCAGTCACCAACACAACTGCAATGACTGCAAATACCTATGACAGAAATACACAGCTTTCATCTAGCAACACTTTACATTCCGATGTATTGCCAAAAGGATTCAAGGACTAACATCACCTACAGGAACCAATTAACAGTGCCTTAATGAATCAGCCTGCAATTACCATAGTATTAGTCCACTAAAGGATAAGTGTTCAAATAGGGAAGGAACCCTCACTCACGAATCGATTATGTATAAAAGCAGTTCATACACACCTACATCTGCTGTGTACATCCACCAACATCACCCCACACCCACAAACATTACAATACAAACTGCAATAACATCACAAATCATTCACTCACTGTACAACATCTGCAGAAGCCTTAACATACCTTGTCAGAGACACACTAACATGGCCCTTTGTGAAATAGTTTCTGTTATACAATGGAACAGCTGCTGATGTTACAGGGTTTGTTTGCACTAATCCCGTTTCAGAGGGTTGTGTGTACACCGGGAAGTGTTACCAATTACTGATTAACAGCACAGTATGATACACATGTACACCAAACCAAGGATGTCTGGTGAGCACACTGTAAACCACCTAACATTTCATGCACAGTCATACAGCCTTAAGCTGCCCAAACATCCTTGCCAGACTGAAACATCTGCAGAAGTATCAGATACAAACAAACCCTGCATAAGTAGCAATGTTCTGAACTATAACAGCTGTACTCACATGTAGAACAACATCTTCTAGCCATTACACACAATCCATGGGAGTCATGAAGCTAATATATCTCTGTCTGTCTCATTATAGCTGTTGAAATACATCATAAAAAACACATCCAGGCCATCTTCCTTGAA
This sequence comes from Protopterus annectens, assembly GCF_019279795.1. Classification (NCBI taxonomy): domain Eukaryota; kingdom Metazoa; phylum Chordata; order Ceratodontiformes; family Protopteridae; genus Protopterus; species Protopterus annectens. Next base: position 240,464,454 of record NC_056738.1, read on the forward strand.
AGTAAGGCAAAGGGACAACGCCCAAGTGGAGTACTCAATTATACACCACTGTTGCCATGGTATTGGCTAATGGAGTAGCTGCACAACTGATGTGCATCTAATTAACTACTTTGGAACACCAGTTGGTGGTCAGGATAGCACATGTTACCGATATTTAACTATAAAAGGATGGCTTATCACACATTCAAACCATCTGTATATACCAGCAGAACGTTACAAAGATGATTGAATCATAAACTGAAAAGGATTGAAATAACAGTCAATGACGCCTCGGGCTACTAATAAGGTAAGTAGAACATTCAGTATGTCTGTATATGTAGTACCTGTTCTGTAATATTTAAAGTGTACGCAATGCATATAGCAGAAACAGTTATCTTGTAGTAATGTATTGTTGAGCATAGTAACACTTGTAGTATTTATGTGTGTACTGCTGTAGGTCACAAGGCAAACACCGCATACACCACAAGGGATGCTATATAAGGGCTTTGAACCCAACTAATCCTCACCAGCCACTGCCAGTGGCAGGGTTGGTCCAACAAGTATGTTGTATAACAGGGGATAGTATATCTTGATATATTGTAACAGTAGGCATATGTATGGGTGTATTACTGAGAATAACATGTTGAAAGTTGGCCTACTATGCAATTATGATATGCATCGTGGGATAATGTTCCAGTAACTGTGTAATGTACAGTATTGTAGGCAGATATGTATTACAAGTTACATAGTATTTATGTTATGTTAGGCAAACATTAGTTATGTCTATTGGCATTTACAATACACAATAACAGGGTACATATGACTTGTAGTCACCCGACAGTTTAACAGCATGATAGCAAAGTACAATGGAAGAGCTAGTTAACTATCCATGCCCATAAGACATGTAATAAGTTCAAAGGTAGGTACTAGGCTGTCTGCCCATGGGTATTTATAAGCCTAGCTAGAGTGTGTGTTGGATTCTGCCACCCCCTTAGGTTAGTTCCCTGTGCCTCTGAATGCCAGAGCCATTAGTTCCCTGTGCCTCTGTCCAGCAGAGTCACTGCAGTGATTCCCAGGGTACATGTCTGTCTCCCATCCATCCATCAAGGTTTTTCTTGAAGAGTGCTAGTGAAGGGCTCTGCCTGATATACATTGGAATCATGTTCCAAAGCATGGGGAGGCTCTAGGTCAGGGATCTATCCGTTCAGCACGTTCTAGTCATTGTTGTGGTTAGGTGTATATCCCTAGAGCATGTGGCTCTCAGGGGCTTCTGTTTAGGTAGAGCATATCCAGCAATACTGGGTTGGACATGGGCCTTGTATGTCAAGCAGAGATCACCTGTGAGTACGTGGTATGTGACCTAGTGTAGCTGGAGTTTCTTTAGTTGGGCTGCAGAGGTCATCTGTTTGAGGTCAGTAATCCCCTTGGTGTGGTATTGTAGTGGTCTTCCAAGCTGTTGCAGTTGTCTTGTAAGGTACATCCCAAATGGGGTGTTGTATCCTTCAATGGGTCTAATAAGTCATGTAGAGAGGCACAATGGCCTCCTTTGTTCTGGATGCAAACCCATTAGAGATTAGGGTGGCCACGTAGAAGGATATTTTAACCACCTTGGCATTATGGTTATCAAAGGAGAGATTGTTATCTACGGGGGTTCCCAGATCCCTTATTACCTTTTCTGTACGTAGGGAACTAGCACCTATGTGGTAGTCCGCGGGTAATTGGTTTTATCCAAAGGGGATGACTATGCACTTTGTGGCATTCAGCTTGAGGCCATGATATTGACACCAGGTATACATCTCAGTGTGACCCTTCCAGAGGGTGTCTGTATCAGCTGGGGAAACAATAATGGCCCCTAGTTTGCAGTCATCTGCAAACCTTTTCAGCCAAAGCCCTCCTGTGCTTGCCTGTACCTCAGAGAAGTATATACTGAACATGAGGGATCCTAGGACTGAGCCCTGGGGGATGCCACTTGTAACTGGTCTACAGTCGGACCTAGGGTATGCAACTCCCACTGTGTGTGTTCTGTCCATGAGCCATGTTGCAAACTATCTCATGAAGAAGGGGTTAATGTTCAGGTGGATGGGTATGTTGGTAATACCAGAATGGGGAATGGTGTTGAAAGCCTTTGAGAGACCAAGGTAGGCTGTGTGGACCTCCTTACCCTCATCTAATGCCTTGGTAACTGCCTCAAAGAAGTCCACCAGGTTTAGAAGGCATGGTCTGCCCTTAACCAAGGCAAACTGGGAGGGGTCAAAGGTTTGGAGGTACCCAATGTCTCTGTGACTGAGATCCATGATGATGTGCTCCATAGCCTTGCAGACCAGGCTAGTCAGGCCTATAGGGCAATAGGTCCAGTGGTCCATTGTGGCGCCACCTTTGTGGAGTGGGATAACTGTCACTGTGTGCCATTCAGGGGGCACAAAGCCTGATGCGAGGTTGTTACTGAACATGGTGCATAGGTGGGGAGCCAGTACATTCTGAAGTTCATGTAAAATGCAGCCTGGGATGTTGTCCGGTCTCATGGATGCTGTGATATTGGCTTTAGAGTGTGCAGCTTTCTCCTGTGTGGTTGTGATTACAGGGACTCTGCACTCTTCCTGTATAGATATGGGCCCTTTAGGGGGTGAGAGGGGGGAAAGGTAGCACTGAACCTATCTGCCAGGATGTTGGCAATATCAGTTGGTTCTGTAATGTTCGTGCCTTTGTGCTGTAACTCAGAGCAGATCTGGGTGTTGACATTGAGATATTTGACATAGCTATAGAATGCTTTGTGGTTGGCATTGGAATTAGTGGCAGTTTTGTTTCCATAGCTAGCTGTGGAGGATCTTAGAAGGGATCTCACCTTCTTACTGAGGCTGACCAGGGAACTCCTCCACAAATGGGATTGTACTCTCTTTTGCAACAGTGTCTTCCTTCTGTTGTACAGCTTGTTTATGGCAGGGGACCAGCAGATTGGCTTCCTTAATTAGGAGTATAGTGTCTTGGTTATGTTTGAGATAGCACGATCCATGCACTCGTGTAAGTGCTTATAGAGTGCATTTGTGTAGGATTCAGCAGTTGTAACTGTATTGTCCATCTGCATGGGTGTCATGAAGTTCACCACATCTGTCTTAAGAAACATGAAGTTGGCTTTGTAGACATATTATACTGTGGTTCCCTTAATGGGGGGTGGGGGTGGGATGTGGATATCAAGGGTGTTTAGCTTATGGTCGGAATGGACCACCGAGGAGATGACTTTTGGTGTGGAACACCGGTCACTTATGTTGATAATGCCTAGGTCTAGGATATTGTTGCCACTGGTGGGTGTGTGGATAAGTTGATCCAGGGCATTGGTGTTTATGAATTCCAGAAAGAGTGTGGTGTGGTGCGAATGTTTACCTTCTCCACATGACTGTCAGGGTCAGTCTTGGTTGGAGAGAGCTTTATCTCCAGTTTGGCTAGATAAGTGCATCTCTCCCAGGTTGTAGTGTTGGGTGGTAGGTGGAGAGGGTTGTCTGTGTATGAGGCAATGTCTACATTGCCTCAAGATGTCCAGATTCATCAGATAGACAGGAGAGAACACTGGCAGCTGACCCTTGGACATGCCTGAATATAAAACTAATTTCCCCTAGATAACCAAGGAAAGTGAGTACAAGAGCTATTTTACTCTAAGCAAGTGAGAAACGTATGTACAAAACCTGTTTACCTCTAGGTAATGAGGAAGATTGAGTGCTATAGTAATTAGTAGCTTACGTAGTGCTTACAAGTTCTGAACAAGTGCTGAGCATGAATAAGCAATCCAGATAGGGTCTTGGATAACATAAACACACTGTTCCTACCCCCCAACACGTACACAATCATATATCCATGTACACTACAGAGCCCCAGTACCCACAACTATGCAGGTACAAGCTGCATTCAGGCTGCATGGGAAATGTCCACATCCCAGGTTGTATCATACACACATGGCAAAGCAAGTTGCTCTCCACATACACATCATGTAAAACATAGCTTCATATCAGGCTGTGTACACACTGAATGGTGCACGCCAACAGGTATCACAACCCACAAAGGGGGAGACACCACTGATAATGGGAAGTACTGCACTACTACCCTGCTGAGTCTGGTCTGAAAGGCCATGAACCTTGATCAAATTATTTGATGTCAGCAGTACAGATGTAGATGACAGTAAGGTTAATTTCACACTGCATATCATAACCTTGCCAGGTCATAGGACATCATCACCCATACTGTGTTTCACCTACACTCTGTTTACTAGATGTACATTCCTATGTCACAGGAGTGTTTTGCAATGGGACTGCTGGCAGAACCAACACTATAGAAGGTGTCTGAATAATACATGCACACCACACCAGTGCCAGTTACAGTAAGACAGGGTTAATTAATTGTACTTTCCCTCATTTTAGTCCATACCACACAGACTAACAGAAGGCATCTGCCTATTGAAGTATGCAAATGACTATGACTTAGGAGCAATAGCTGACTCAGAGTGTTGTGGACAACATACAGAAGGGGCTTTGTGGGTGAGGTGTGTGACATATGGCCACAATCTGACAGCTGCATATTACATTGTCACTCCTATGTTATTAACCCTGTACCCATGAACTACCACCTAGGCAGTGGTCAACATAATGGACACTGTGTGTAAGGGATGCAGCTGTGCAGTTGCCTTTCCTGTGATAGTTACGTCACTACACCTGTCAGGAAGTCATACGCAGCAACTCTAATCATGACAGGGTGCCATCCATGAATATAGAGATCATTGTCCAGCCATACACAACACTCTAGTGACCCATATCAGATCACATTTTTCCTTTAAGGGGTATTGGCCATGTTCAGATAGCCTACACCAGCCTTCCCATTCCCCATCTCCACTATGTAGCATGATGCCTACTCTGAATAAATTCATGTCCAACCCAGTGATATTGGACCTGCTACAAGTACACATTCTGATCTCAAACACATACTTCATGGACATCCACCTTCCTAGTACTAGGATCACCACATGCTGGACAGATCCTTCTCCCATACACTTTATATAGTCCTGCCATACTATGCATGGTGTGATGACCGCATGGTAAATATATCATTAACCCTGTGGATCAGTTATGTGGCATTGTTCCACCTGGCCCCAGAAACCCACCTGTCGGTTACTGCCAGATAACCTTTCATCCTAGATTCATACATGGTCCAGGGCATATAGCCTACTAGTTGATGTTGACTGTACATGCTATAGTTGATATCCATCCCTGCAAATACCATCTGGATAGCCAGTGTCCCATGAGTATCACATGTGCAACACAGGTGATACATGGCAGGATGTTGAATTGCTGTACAGTGCTGTGTAGATGTATATGGCAAAACACTTACATGTAAAACTTTCCATGAGCAAGTCTGCAGGGTCAAAGGTCATGTCTGTTAAGGCATTGTAAGTTTTTATATGTAACATATACACAGCATCAAGGTCAACTGCATTAATGTGGACACATCCAGCCATGTGCTGATAGGTAGGAACACCAGTACAGGCAAACAGACATGCCCACATCAAGACAGCATCCACATGGAGTATGAGCAATGTAATCAGGTGACACACACACACATATATGGTGATAATATCCACTCACCTTTGAGTGTCACGTGTGTGACACAAACATGTCAGTGGTGTCAGTGTCATGTAGATTTGCAAAGACAAATATTTAACCGTAATACATGTGATACACATGCATGTTCAGCTGTAGCTCTGTATGTCTCTGTGAGTTACTGTGACCTGTCTCCATCATTATGTCTTCCAGGTATGCCATGGGCAAGGCTACCCCCTTATACACGCTTAGAGTATGAGGCCCTCATCCCATACCTATATGACAATCATGATATCCTGTTCAGCCATGTGCCACAGGATGCACACCATTGGGATACCCTGTGGATGGAACTTCACAAGAGGGTTAATGATGTGGGTGGCCACAACCGCACATACCAGCAGGTCACAGACACTGTACAGACCTCATTAGATGGGTGAAATAGCGTGCAAATGCAATCATCAGGGAACAAGGTGCAACAGGTGGTAGGCCACCAACCCAGCCCCCACTCACATGTACCGAGGAGCTACTGGCCAACGTGGGGACACCTGTAGAACAACATCCACAAGCCTTAGCTGATATTGTGGAGGTCACTACTGCACCTATAACAACTATATTCCATATAGTTGCATGTGTCACTGTACAATATGTAATGTAACATCATATGCAAGGCATGTATACACACATGCCACATACTATAGTATGCTACTCTGTGTATGCACACATGTGCATACACCATAATATAGTCTATTGTACTGGTGTATGTGTTAACATGCACATTGCCCCTGTAGCTATCATACAGGCATGGACAATGCTCATACTGCTGTGTTACTCCTATTTAGGTACCTCTGGTGTTCTGATGCGACAGCAGCCCATTGCAGGTGAGACTGTTATTATTTATCAGGCATCTTAATGCACAGATCTATCAGTCATGTGGCCATTTACCACATGTACACATAATGTATGGTCCTGTCACAATATATAGGTTGGACCTGCAATGCATCACAATGGCTACCCATGTGCAACACTTGCAAACTATGTGAAACACCGACATGAAACCTCACAAAATGTCATTGCCAGATGTGGGGACAGCTATGCATACAATGGTGGAGGTGCTGTTCACTGTAGAGACATGTACTACAGATCAGAACTACACATGGGGGGAATACAAACAGTACTACACAGTGAGCTGGAGTATGGCCAGCCCACAGGATTCACTGGTGTGGATCATAGCCCTACTATGAATGTCACACAATGTGATGTGCTATCTTGACATGTCCATGACATCTAGTGGCCTGGCGGCAACACTGCCTAACTATCCTGAAAAACATATCCCACATACCAAACATACCACCCTTTGTCTGCATAACCCTGTTGTCAGTGGAACATATGATATCTATGGGCGTATGTCATATGGGACAACACAGACATGTGAAATAGATGCCCGTCACAATAATTTGGCCAACACATGTACACACATGTCCATGTAGGATGGCCAGAGACATGAAGCAACACACACAATAGACATGATGTGCTTGTGTGTACACCCTGTCATACATTGGCTATACATGGTCCAACTATGGCCTTTGTGTAATGGTTATATTGCAGATGTGGAACACTAGACATCCTACAGGCCTGTGCACATCTTGTGTAGGTGTGACATCAATCCACCATATAAGATGTGTCGAACATCTTGAGTGTGTCACGACATTGACAGCAGTCACCTGTACAGTATCCACATCAGCCCACAGATACAGTACATTCCCCTTGCTGGTGTCAGACATCAATGTCATCCTTGCTGTGTGTGTGTGTGTGTGTGTGTGTGTGTGTGTGTGTGTGTGTGTGTGTGTGTGTGTGTGTGTATGTGTGTGTGTGGTACACAGATGTCATGTGGGACATGATGTACCAATGAGTTTGCCATGTCTGGCCATAGTTGCCAGGCAGCAGAAATAAGGTTGCAGATGTGCAGGGGTGTCATCCGTATACACTTCAATGACCTGTGTCACACATTCCACATCATAGTTTAGGGTGTATACACCTCAGTGATGTGGGCCACATTCCACAGTAAATATACATTGTATCTGAGCACAGTCATGGCTATGAACTGTGTCTGTAACTCACACTGTATAGCAATAGAGATGCCTCATGATTCCCTGCAATGGGCATGCACATCAGCTAAATGTGCAGTATATCTGTAGGGCAGACAGACAACACTACATTGGGACACCATTTCCCCACTATATATTTGACAGGGCACCATTGTGTTAAACATGTATGCATGTCATTGCACACATCAGCAGATCACGTCATACTACATGTGATTGTCAAGGACATATGCCACACATCAGGCAGGTGTACTGTTAACCTGTGCTGGTCTACATGGTGTAACACAGGGATGTATGCTAACTACTACTATGATTGTGTAATTTGCATGCCTTCTGCTATGACACATGCATGCTGTTGTGTGCAACCCAGGGATGTATGATAACTACCACTATTATTGTCTGTGCTGCATGCCTTCTGCCGTATCACATGCATGTTGCATGCCTTCTGTCATATCACATGCATGTTGGGTGCCATAGTGTGTGTGTGTGTGTGTGTGTGTGTGTGTGTGTGTGTGTGTGTGTGTGTGTGTGTGTGTGTGTGTGTGTGTGTGTGTGTGTGTGTTGTATAGATTGTAATGTACAGTTCTTGTCTGCCCCTCACAGGTGATGTAGGTGCATTGCCCTCCTGCGGTCCATCTGATGTTAGTTTCCCCACAGATTCTAGCATGATGATGAACGTATGATTGAGACACAAGCAAGGTTGTCAGGGGCTGAATCTGTGCCATTGGTTGCCATTCCACCTATATCCCCCTCATCCCCGCACACAGATCTCATGCCTACACATACCCCATCACCATTGGCCATAGAGGAAGGACAGTTGGCATGCGGTAGCTTAGAACAGGAAAGTGTGGGGGCTATGGAAGGTGTTCCTGCACACCATGGTGTCAGCCAACTGACTGGTGATGCCCCACACAGGCATGTGGCCAGTGCTGCTCGTAGGAGGTCCTCTGGCCAACATGCCCTTGCAAGACAGAGCACAGCAGCTGGTGTCACCAGACGCATGTTTCAGGCTGTAATGGAAGCACAGGCATGTACTGAACATCACAACAGAGAAGATTAGAGGCTTTAGAGGGCTGCTGTCTGTTCTTTAAACAACAACATCCAGGAAATGGTAAATGCTCAACAGCAGATTGCTGAAGCTTTGGATAGATGATTGGGTGACATGGTTGGAGTCCTTCACTGTGGCATGACAATCCTCGAGTGTGAGCTGTCTGTGTTGGAACATCTGGAAGGGGTGAGGCATCGGGCAAGTGGACGTAGGCCTGCTACATCACCTGTTTTGGGTCTACGTGAATTAGCTACCTCACATGCCCATTCCCATAGTGGCGGTAGCAGCAGCAGTGCAGCTGGTGCTGTGCTGTACACACCATGACACAGCAGGCCATTTGCACGTGACCCTTGATGGTCCCAACAGAGACATGGTTCCAGTAGACAAGTGTAAAACCTGGTTTGTACAGTCCACAGCTGGCAATAATACTCCTGTGTAGGCGAGACACATTCCAGAACTGTGTGCATACATACACGCACACACCGGAAACATATGTAGATTACCGCAACACACATATGCATAACATCCACACACACCCAATTAGATCAAAGGCCCTAACCCACCCACATGATGTCATTCAGTGGTGCAGCCTAGGCTTCTGGCAAACATTATCACCCTGTGCATATGATGATGCCTGTGCTGCATCCCTGACATCCACACCATCAGTGCAGGGACATGCTCATATGGTCTGATGCACAGGGTGAACAGATTAGAAAGATAAGTGTAGTTTACAATTGTTGAGTACTGCTGACAGGCAGCGGACATACCATGTACTACAGGTGTACAATGCATTTCGTACTGTTAACAGTATGTGCCTTGTGTAACAACAGTAACTGCATGTGAGTCATGATGTTCTGTTTTCCTCCTTCAGGTCTAATTGCACGTACCGGTGGAAGTCAATGTTTGCTGTTAGTGTCCCATATGTCAATGTGGACTACTCACAGGTATGTATGACTATACCAACATGCACCTTGTAGCTGCCACATCACAGGGAGAATGTCCCACATTCCAAACACGTCTACTGATCCAAGAGCATGATAGCTGTGTATTAAACTACTGTGGCTACAAACATGACATCCATACTGGGTGACATCACAGGTACAGTAACATGGAGTGGTGAGGTAAGGGAGTGGTCTAGCTGATTACAAGGATGGTGGCCAGTGAGAAGTGTGATGCCTCACCGGGAAGCAGTAATACATGTTCCCATGACAGGATGCCGACACACAACTGCACCCACACACTCAGGTATTGACACACATGTATTCAGTGACACAGTCACACCCACACACTCATGGATTCACCGACACAGTAACACACACTCACACACAGTTGCTACTGTTGAGGTGAGGACCCCTGCCTATGTGCAAAACATCATTACAGTACTGTACACCTACATGATGCACCACAGAGAATACACACGTACAGGTAGACAGGTAGACAGTATGGCCTAAGATCGGGGACAGCAGCACGGATAGTAGATTGCATCGCCTGGATGGGGGGAGCGGTCTTATCAGTTCAGTATGGTAACATACATCCTCACTCCAGGGACCAGACAGCCATACACACACACACACACACACACACACACACACACACACACACACACACACACACACACACACACACTGTGGCATTCACTACTGAATACACCTATGTCACGCACATACAGATACCTCGCATGTGTGAGATACATGCCCCTGCCTATGTCCTGCTTTCTACATTGCAATCTGTACAGATGTCTATACTAGTGTACAGGAGAGTGAGTAACAATTGAGATGTATTCCCCACTATATGTGACATATATGGACACACACGCAACAACACATGCCAGTACTGTGATTCAAACACCTGCCTAGCTCATGATATGTATGACAGACTTACAGCAGTATTGCATGCCTTTCAAAGTGTACTTATACTTCCTTTGGCAACAGTGCTGATATATGCACACGGGAGGTCTTAACTGTTACAGGTATCAAGTGATTTACCTTCGGTGTCACCCCGACCGCTGTCTATGTTGTGTGTTATGCCCTTCAATTAATGAAACCATTGCTTACCGGTTACACAGGTTATTGTAGGACCACTTGTGACACATCTGTGAGCTGTCCTCCGCAAACATCCATCTACAAAGATGCCCCACCACTTAGTTATTTCCACACATCTGTCCATACCTGAGGTACATCTTTCCATACATGCAGCATATCACCATATACAGTTGGCAATGTTGAGGCTGCATTGCAACTGCATGATGTACTAAGATACATGTCACCTGCATACATCAGCAATTGCACACGCATGGTATCTGAATGCACACCACTACATGTACATGTGTGTAGGTCCTACAATCCTGTCATTTGGGCATGTTTGTAGGTATTGCAATTGGTGGACATGTGTAATGACATATGACACATGGACTGTTGTATGATATGATAGGTGTAATGGGTGACTGGTACAGAGAGAATGTTACCTCTGTCAACATTGATATCACACCTTATGTGCTGTTAGCATTCAGCAGCCATGGACCTACATTCTATGTGCATGTGTGTAATGGCTGTAGCCACCTGTCTGCACAAAGGACAACAACAGCTATGCTATTTACATGTATGTTGTGTATGTGTGTGGCATGTACATATCCAGGGCAGGTACATGTATGTCATATCCAAGCATGAGGGTGTATACTGGTGTACAGCAACAGTCATCTGCTAATGCTGTAAATAACCGAGGGCCCCTGGTATGTGTACAGCTGACCTGGTTACAGACAGTGGTATGATTGCATTGCATAACACATGATGCAATTGTGTCAGTACATAGGTACTCTCTACAGTTGATGTAGAGCTTGGTACAGTCCACTGGTCATGGCTCACATGATGGTGTACTCTTATATGTCCTACAACATGTATGGATGTGTGTTGGTGGTCCGAGAGCATGATGGTGTCTGAGGTTTACATCCTAGAATGCAACATTTGACACTGTGTCCTGCACCTGACTCATCTGTGATGCCTTTCGTGGGACTACCAGTCAGTTAATGTGAGTGGCCTCTATGTATGTGGGGACACCACCACCTGGAGTGGTCCGTACCTGTGTTATGGCCCACATGTCTGGTTCTGAGGTATATGGTGGTAACGCTATTGTTCACTACAGAGCCTTCAGCCAGGTGCTCCTCACTGCACATGTCAGTTGGATGTACAGTGAGCAGCTGTGAGTATGGACGCTACACATCTAGCACTGGTTAGCATAAGCATACAATGCAGTTGTCCTCTAGGTGTCAGGGTGTTATCCTGTGTTTAGGACATTTGCCTTGGAATGGCACTATATGGGCGAATGCGACTTGGATATTATCCAAACTTCCCTTGAATCATGGATGCATGTGATATGTGCCAAAGGCCTGTCTACTGTCAGTCATGTCATCCCAGAATGACAAACACTGGACAACCTCGTACTTACAGCAGGACATTGGCTCACTATGTTGGTCAAGCAGTTGCCACTCCTACCAAGGCTCATTGTGTTGGTCAAGCAGTTGCCACTCCTACAAGACATCACTGCAAGTGGTGGTATTGTGCTTGGTATAGGATGGAACATCTAAGGTGACGGACAGCAGCAGACATTGTGTATAAGACCAGTGTCAGATATATGTAGAGCAGTGTTCCTGCTAACAATGACAACTACTAACACCAGAGCCCATTACAATGTGTTCTTTATGTCTAACTGTAATAGCATGGCCACTGTGGCCTTCTATGTTTAGAATCAGAGTGCATCCCAGACAGCCCTGTGCTACTAAGTGTATGAGCATGCACAGTATAACCTTGTGTAGATGGACACATAGTGCATTCCGAACAGCCCAGTACTACTAAGTGTGTGAGCATGCCTGGTGACACCTTGTGTCAGTTATGTGCCTCTGTGTATGGGCATGGCCATTGTAACCCTGTATAGTGATAGCAGTCGTCCATTCCACAGATGGGCATACTCCAGGTCAGGATGGATTTCTACTTTAAACACACAGGTTCACAGGTATGTACATCTTAACTGCCAGCATCCCTGTTCATGTCCGCATTCCCAGAAGGTCATAATGACAGCCCTGAAATGTGTAGTCTGTGTAGCGTGACTCGTAACTATGTAGTATTGTAATAGTGATCTGTAGATAGGCAGGTGTGTGTGTGTGTGTGTGTGTGTGTGTGTGTGTGTGTGTGTGTGTGTGTGTGTGTGTGTGTGTGTGTGTGTGTGTGTGTCTGTGTGTGTGTTTGTCCTCGTCTGCTTGAGGACTGAATAATGCTTTTAGACTGCTCACACTCCATACAATTCTTATACCACCTTTGGCAAGGCTGATGATATCACCCACCTACAAATACACCTCTGGGAGTGCTGTGTCCCAGTAATCTCAGTAGCACATTCTGTAACTGCATAATGCTGTAGTGTAATAAAGTAGTTAGGTTAATGTTCTAATCCCAGACTTGCCAAGTGTGTGTGTGTCTATGTGTGAGTGTGTGTTTGTCCCCGTCTGCCTGAGGACTGAATAATGCTTTTAGACTGCTCACACTCCATACCATTCCTATACCCACCTTTGGCAAGGCTGATGATGTCACCCACCTACAAATACACCTCTGGGAGTGCTGTATCCCAGTAATTTTAGTAGCGCGTTCTGTAACTGAGTAATGATGTAGTGTAATAAAGTAGTTAGGTTGGTGTTCTAATTCCAGACTTGCCAAATATGTGTGTGTGTGTGTGTGTGTGTGTGTGTGTGTGTGTGTGTGTGTGTGTGCGTGTGTGTGTGTGTGTGTGTGTGTGTGTCTGTGTTTGTCCCCATCTGCCTGAGGACTGAATAATGCTTTAAGACTGCTCACACTCCATACCATTCCTATACCCACCTTTGGCAAGGCTGGTGATGTCACCCACCAAGAAATACACATCTGGGAATACTGTAACCCAGTAATCTGGGTAGCTTGTTCTGTAGCTGCCTAATGCTGTAGTGTGCTAAAGTACTTAAGACGGTGTTCTAATCCCAGACATGCCAAGTGTGTGTGTGTGTGTGTGTGTGTGTGTGTGTGTGTGTGTGTGTGTGTGTGTGTGTGTGTGTGTGTGCCTGTGTGAGACAAGTACAGTGCTTTGTAGAGTATGCACTCTCTGTACAAATCACATGACCACCTTTGTCATTCCTGCTGTTGTCACCCACCTAGGTATACACCTGTATGCGTGCTACAACCCAGTATTTACTGAAGCGCATGCCCTAAAAGCGTATTGCTGTAGTGTGATATGGTAGGTAGTGGTTTATATACAGGACATGGCAAGTGTCTGTAAGAGCCTGTGTGGAAGTGGCTGTGAGTGTCTTACCACTGGACATGTTGGGGAGCGGATTTTGTAGTTTTCCTATATGGTGTCCATCTTATGACACATTGGCCACCTCATGAGGAGTAGAGCTGTCAGTCAGCCACGGGACTGTGCTGGCAAGCCATACCCCTACATATGGCAAAAGGCCTGGTAAACAAAGTATGCAACCCTACTAGTACCCGGTATATGTCTTGCACCCATTTGCCATGCACAAACAAACTTGCCTAGGATATCCCGCTATGTTGCTTGTACCATGCACATTGATGACAGATAATAGGCATGGTGTGACTGCAGTGGCCTGCAGAGGACATGGCACCCTGTACAGTGGTACAATAGGTACAAATATGTAGACATTGTGCCTTCACTATGTTCAACAATGGATGCCTGCAACATATGTGGTGCCATCAAATGTAATCCACAGAGGCCATACAATGCTGTACACATGTGCACTGTTTGGACCAATGCCACTGACACCAGGGAATATCTGTATCATACTATCAATGCAGGTGCAGAGTCGACCTGCTCACTATAAGCAGGTTTCGCCACACCAAGCCAGTATTGGCATATTGGGGGATAACAGGCTGTGTACAAAACATGTGCCTGCCAAAACAGGTACACCTGTACATGTCACTGTAGAGTAGTATGGGACATGCACATCCCAGTCAATGTCCATGTGAAGGACTATCAAACACAGACATGGCATGCATTGCAAAGCTATGGCCATGCACATTGGTAACCATGATGTCAGGGCAGATCATGCCGTACCTATCTGTGTGGAACATTGCAGACACTACACCCCTGCACTGCACAGCATTGTTGGGTGACATGGTGCCAAGGATTACCCCTCACCCAGCCTTGAACAGCCATCTTGAACAGCCAACCACTACACACCCATGAAGCAATGCATACATGCATGTCAGTACTGGCACCTTGTGTCTGCATGTGGATTATGATGCTCCCAACCTCAGTCACTCCCAGTATAACCCTCATTGGCATACCAACAGACATCAAACAAGTTCACATGCCCTAGCCCATAGAACCTCCAGATATCCCCTGTGGTGCATGTAGTCCTGTGCATTACTGCAGTGTGGCAAACTAAGTAGTTAGGTTGTGTATTTGTGGCCCTGTCAAAGAGTGTCAATGCATGTCCATAAGAGAGTGTGGTTGTGGTGACAATGGCATCCTTTCACGTGGACAGCCATGTGTGCCACACCTAATGTATGTCTAGTATATCTCTGTTGCAAATGTCACTCATCTACACACATATATGTTCTTACAGCACAGCAACATGTCACCTTTGTGGCACATGTAGTAACATCATGCACATGTAATAGTAATGAGTAGTCAGTCAGGGGTTTGACCCCTGGACTGTTAGGCGTGTGGCAGATGATGCTTAGGATTAAGTCTCCAAGTCCTTCCCTGGTGTACTTTGCCTGTCCCACCCACACACTCTCTGGTGGACGTGAAGGAGTACACCTGCTCAGCAGCAGCATGTGTATTGTAAGTGATGGACATGGTCAGGTGATGGCCTTTCACCTAGTGCAGTCCTCCTCTAGCTGACTGCATGTGGAAAAGCTGTGATGGTGTTCTCATAGTCATCCGCATGATAAACACAGTACACTATCTAGGGAAAACATGTTGGTATTTGGCCATGACCATCTCTGTGAGTGGTACCTAGATGTGGTGTTCTGACATGGCATCACAGATGATATCTGGATGTACTTCAGACATTATACACAGTGGGAAATAGCCTAAAGACAGGAGGGTGATGTGCCACACATGACTACAGCATGCACGTGTAGCTATGCTGCATTAAGACTACTGCCTGTTTAACATGTGTGTGGTAATGGCTTTCTGCATGTTTTAATACAGACATGACAGTACTCTGTTCGTGAGGGACCCCCATCTGTAGGGCCATCTGTGAACTGGTCAGTGTGTGCAACCATTTGTTTCCTGTGTTACACACTGGACACACATTTGTGCACAGCAGAAGCATAGTGTGAGGATTGCAGACAGTACATGATGATAGGGATGTGTTACTGCCATTGTATCCCTGACTGGACATGTGTCACATGAAACAGTGGTATGACAGACACTGTCTGGGGTTCCCAGTGACAAGCCAATAATGGGCAACTGTTCATAACTGCGGTCACACGTCTACTGCACATTGTACATATGGCATGCAGTATATATGCATGTGTTGTGCTCCCTCTGCAAATGTATACCATCTGTTGTGTTGGGTTGATGGTGATATCTGTGCATACTGTTGTAGGTAATCCTGTATGCTGGTGCCTATCACTAAGCCATATGTGGGTTTAAACAGCAACACCATAGGCTGAATGGGTTGGGAGGTCCCGGCAGAACCTGCTGTCCCACTTCAGCTGACAATGTCACCGGGCACTGGCACATCTGGGCCCTAGCCTTGGACATCAGCCTCTATTGGCTATGCATCATCTTCTGGTGGTACCACCACTGAGGATGGAGCATGTCCCCCCTGGGAGCAGGACCAGACAGGTACATGTCTGCTGTCGTGCGGTCCAGAATGTGTTGTGTTGGGGGCTTACTAAGGGGTTCCAAAGTCAGATACGCAAGCTCAAGGGTGGAGTCACATTTACAGGGTGATGCTGCCCCTCCTGGACAGCCCCAGCACTGCCTCCTTTGCAGCTGTTTAGGTGCAGTGGTGGCTGCCCATGGTTGGGGACCTCCTTCCCACTGTTTCCATGGCCTTGTGAATGCCAAACACCCATCCCTGTCTGGGGTGTATCCCCCCACATGTGTCATATACCAACCCTGTATGCTGTCATGTCTGTGATCCTACCCTACCTATCTTCCACGGCCATACCTACACTCCTTCCCCTACATCCGACTCTCACCTATGGAAACATAAGGCCAATTGGCTCCTAGGACAACATCTGCCCTATATGTAGCTGTCCATTTCACACACCTGCCCACTGGACACATGTAACCCTTGTAATATGCATCACAACATACTCCTGTTATCCTCGCCCTTGTCCCTCAGGCGCATGATCCTGGTATGCACATCACTCATAAATGGTCCAGCGACACGTGATGAGGATGACCCCATTGCACACACAACAATACCGGTCCCTCTATGGTTACCCCATTTAACGTTATGATGATGATGATGATGTTGCACACAGCACCTTGCAAGAGTACTGTTCACACATAATGATTGAACAGGTACTGTTGTGTTAATGTACATTACATGCACAGAGTGATGCATACAGCCAATGTATAACTATTTGCGTGTATGACTGGCACATGTCTGTCTGAGGGAGTCTTGAGATCACACAGAACAACACCACTACATAATACAGGTATCACTGGTGTTTCCTGTTTCATTCATCTGTAATGCTTTATTGCCACATGGTATGTTCCTGATATATCTCTATATAAGTATGTACCTATATGCTGGACATAAACACTCACATATACATCTACATGATGGGATACATTCCTATACTGTTGAATGACTGCGCTGCATTGTATGTTTGTGGTACTGTCCATTGTCTCTATATCTGCTATGGCGTATTGGTAATTCACATTAGCTGTGTGTGCAGGGTCCTGTTTTTGAGCCTTGCAGAGGACGTTTATTTGGTTGCAGGGCAGAACAAGGCCATTGGATACGGAAGGAGTAAGGCACATTAAAGCAGTTGGGAGTGGGTGTGCATGGGTTTGTGCGGTGTTAAGCACTGCTGACCTCTGGTTTCAGCTTCTTACACTCAGTTAGCCTCTACATTGCCTTACCAGTGCAATACTCGCATACTGGTAGACAAACAAGCTTACATCCGCTCGCTCTCGCACTTGCAAATGCACCGACATTGGTGATTGCATCTGACACTCGCACCCCTGGGTGGGAGCGAGGACCACAATATTACCTTGTGATGCCTATTACATCGGACTACATGACTACAGTATTGGGAATGGCTGCCCATTAGGCGACGGCTTGGCGTTCAACTGTATGGAATCGGCGGCATGTCCAGTGAATTAATCATATTTGTGTATTCCTCATACAACCTGCTCCCATCTGGCTGATACATGGGAACCGAGACTCTTCAGTACAGACAAGTAATTGGGTTTTGGGAGCCACATCCATCGGCAGTGTCATGCTGCCGCATACCTATTATAGGTATGCCATCTTTTCAATTGGCCAAGGTGGGACTTTAGGGTTAACTCCTGTCCCACTTTGAGAGGGACAGTCCCTCTTTAGGCAGTTGTGTCTTGCAAAAATAATCAAGACATAGCAAATGTCCTGAGATTACTGGACAAATTATATCCTATGTTTTTTTAATAGATGCATAAAGCAGTTATTTTATATATGAACCCTCTATATGTTATGTGAAGTAGCATAATCAATTCAAATGTTACTAGAATAAGTTTTTATTTGTGCAAATAAGTAAAATTCTGTACTATGCACGGCTGTAGGTATGTTTTGTCCTGGATAATCTGACATTTCTACAGAACATGTCCCACTTTGGGCATTTGAAAATGTGGCAACCCTATAGGACCTTTATGCAGAGGCGTCAGATTTTGCAGGGCAAAACATACCCACAGCCAGTACAAAGGAGAATACTTCACTGTTTTGCCTAAATAAAAGGTTATTCTTGTAGCATTATAGTTGCTTATACTGTTACTTATAACATTTTGGTGTTTCATATTAAAAATATATGTTTTATGCAACTACTACAGACAATATAGGAAATCTTTGTCCTAAATCAAAGGACATTTGCCATAATTACAGGACACAACTGCCCAAAGGGGAGTGTCCTACGCAAAGGTGGACAGGTGGTAACCCCAACCCTATTATTCTATCATCTTTCTAAGGTAGTCGGCCGAATATGCACTTTATCTCACTAGCAGACCTCTCATACGAATGGGGAAGAATGAACACTCAATCAGGAACACTGCATAACAACCTCAGGGACACATTTAGAAGTTTGGCACTATTAACCTGACACATTGACAGATCCAGAGCATATGTATTCATACACATTGTCTGAGGTACATGCTGTTTATGACTCTTACATGTTGTCATTATACATTACGTGTATTCTGCCACCTTTCCTCCTAATATCACTAGTTCTAGAAGGGTTTAGTTGGTACCGAGTTAGATTCTGATTCATAATCACGGACATCTCTGGTAATCGGGGACTGTTCAATGATATGGTCCCTATTTGTTCCTTCAATGGTTTACGGACTATCCAGTGGATGTGCTCTTAAGGTTTGAAAGGTATGGGCATCTGCTAAACCCACATCGGAATATTACTTACATCCACTGGTTGGTCCTAATATGGTTCTGCCAGCCAACGCCTGCACGCCTAGGCCCATAATCGCATACCCATAGTTCCCCTACCTTCCACTCCTCTACAGCATTCATCCTTACTGTGGGTGCAGGTGGAGTATAAACACACTCTTACACACTGCCCACTCTCCCCGTGACAGGACACATGTCATACGTTGTGTCAACCCATGTGTTATCTGGCTTGCACAACCTACTGGTCCGTGTACATCTACAGCCTGGTCGCATCAATCATTACAGGGCCTGGCTCCAATCACTAAATTTTTGGTGTCCCACAAGGGACATCGCTGTCCATGTTTCAAGTGTAGACCTTGCAGATCTCTCCCACTGGTAGTTTCCTGCTGGTGGTCTGGGAAGCAGTGGTGTATTTACCTTTACTGCGTGTCTGTATGTCTCACCATCTTAGCTGGGGGGGGGGTATTGGACCTCCCAACAACATATGCCCGGACTGAACATATGTTAACCATAACTGTTGTATCATATCCTAGGTATATACATGTGCATATTTACTGTAACATATATATATATATATATATATATATATATATATATATATATATATTTACATTAATATATACAGATATATCTGCATATGTATGCATACATGTATATTCATATCTTGCTGTATATCTATATATATATTTATATATATATATATATATATATATATATATATATATATATATATATATATGTGTGTGTGTGTGTGTGATCTAACAACATATGGGTCTATGGTTGTCTGCATATGTATAGATTCATATGTGGGAATGTATCTGTATTCTTTCTCTGTATGTATACATTCATACTACGGCAAAGGAGAAGCATATCTCTATCTTGCTATGGGTACATATACACACACATAGCTCTACTTATATACATCTACATCTGGTTATTCCATTCCATGCCATATAGATTACACTTTGCTTTAGTGGGTCTCGCAGTGGGTGTGGCTGTTCGTTGGGCGATGCCTCTGCCCAGCAAACACATTCACTTGCATCCCTAGGGCTGTCCATATCGGCCAACATCAGCCAACACCTGCACACCTAGACCCCTAAGTAGCTACCCATAATTCCCCCACCCTCACCTTCTTGACAGCACCCATCCTTACTCTGGGACCTGGTGGGTTCTGGACATACCACAACACGCTGCCCACTCTCCACTTCACAGGATCCATTTCATACAATTGTCTCAGCCCATGTGTAATCTGGGTTACCCACCCTTGTATTCCGAGTCTGTATACGCCGTGGACAAACTGGATGATCTATCGCATTCCTATGGTTTGGTCAATTTTTGGGGTGTCCCACAAGGGACGTTCCAGTATGTGTTCCATGATTAGAATCCACAGATATACTGTGCCCCCACCCCTGGGTGTATCCTGCCTGTGGTCTGGGGAGCAGTGGACACTTTACAATGTTTCCGTGTATAGTTCCCTTGTCCGGCTGTGGGGGGGGTGGGGGGGTGGAAGGGCATGCTGCGTGTGTCATGTGTCTTGCCTGGGCTCCTCACTTCCATTGCCATAGCCTGGGAACAAATGTCATTCCTGTGTGCTTTTTCCTATCATAGCTGTATATCTCTATATATCTGCACACACACACACACACACACACACACACACACACACACACACACACACACACACACACACACACACACACACACACACACACACACACACACACACACACACACACACACACACACACACACACACACACACACACACACACACACACACACACATATATATAGATATATATATATATATATATATATATATATATAACACACAACGACTTCACGACACCACATAATCGACAGTTCACAAACACGACACCTCATACACTGACACATCATAACAACAAACAAAACAAAACCCCTGTCTAAAACCCACACACACAACACAAGCACACCAAAATCCTTACAAACCAACACTAACCCTTACATACACAACTATCTACAACCCTATAAACCCTAACCCTAAGGTCCGTCACTATCGCACTCACCTAACCAGCGCCTAACCCTAACTCACTTAACCCACCCCTAACCCAAAAATATCACTACTGCACCCTTACCTAACCTTTCTAACCCTAACTCACTTATCCCACCCTATCCCTACAGACCGTCAACATCGCACACTTACCTTTACTCGCACCTTACCTAACTGCGCCCTAACCCTAACTCACTTATCCCACCCCTATCCCTACAGACCGCCAACATCGCACACTTACCTTACTAGCACCCTAACGGCCGTCACTACCGTATACTTACACATCCTTTCCCCATCTCAGTGTTCTCAGCGTCGGTGTTTTCCTCCATCGGTCTTCTGACTTGTCGATCTTCTGGCACCGGTGAAGTCGTTGTCGGTGTTATGACGTGTCGATGTTGTAGATGTATGTCTGCAACTATATATATATATATATATATATATATATATATATATATATATATATATATATATATATGTATATATATATATATATATATATATATGTGTGTGTGTGTGTGTGTGTGTGTGTATATGGTTCCCTATCAGAAGCCTGAAACACTATAAGCCTGAAAATCAAAATCCTGAAACCAAAAGCCTGAAAATTCAAAATCCCGAAAACCCAAAATCCTGAAACTCAAAATGGACATACTGACGTCATTGTGGCTTTGCTATTGTTAGCCCTGTGGTGTTCGGTCATGCGTTGGGTTCAGGTAAGTGTGCGGTTGGTTTTATGTTAGGGTTAGGGGCGGTTTAAGTGAGTTAGGGTTAGGGCGCAGGTTAGGCATGTATGCAATAGTGACAAATATTGGGGTTAGGGGTTTAAGTGAGTTAGGTTAGGGCTGGTCAGGTGAGTGTGCGATAGTGACGGACCTTAGGGTGAGGCTAGGGGCAGGGTCAGTTGGTAGATATTAGTGTCTTTATAGTGACATATTAGCATTATTTGTGTTTTCAGGATTTTGAGTTTCAGGATTTTGGGTTTTGGGATTTTGAATTTTCAGGCTTTTGGTTTCAGGATTTTGATTTTCAGGCTTATAGTGTTTCAGGCTTCTGATAGGAAACCGTGTATGCATATA
>NC_056738.1:240489360-240561860 GCF_019279795.1 Protopterus annectens
ATAAAGCAAAGCTAATATGACCACATTATAATACTAATACATGTCAAACAGATTAGGAGAGACGCAAACTGATGTATAGATATATACTTATGTAGCTACAAAAAATATACCTATTCAAATTAATATATGATGCATTCAATAAACATATCATAAACCATTGTGCTAATCTATAAAAGTAATACATTTGCTTAAAAATACATACTAAAAATAGTAATTAATAAAACATTTTCATATATATTCTATATTCATATATTTCTATTATACTAAAAATCATATACCTTTATTACCTTACCCTCCTACCTTTAAGGTGGGGTTTTAGTGATACTATCTCATTTAATCCCCGTCCTCTATGGGCCCCAAGTCTCAGAATCCATGCTAGCTCACACTCTTCAGTTCTATTTATCAAATCCCCCATTCGTATCGATGGTTTCTCCACATGTAGGACTTGGAATACAAATGAGTGCAAGGAACCAAATCTCAACGAGTGCTTTGCCAATGCACTATACTCATCCCCTCTGTTCAGACAGTAGCTGTGGTCCCTAATGCGTTCTCTTAAGGACCTATTCGTCTTCCCCACATAAAAGTGGAAACATCGTATACAATGTGCAACATAGACTACATTTCTACTGCTGCAATCAGAGGGGACTCTAATCTCCCAGAGTTTGCCTGTATCCGGGTGTTTAAAATAATGTGACTCATCAATAGAGTCACATTGAGGGCATGTCCCACACCTACTCGTCCTCGAAAGAGAACTTGAGATGGTGGGAAATGTAAACTCATGAACCCGACTATGACATAGCATCTGTTTCAAACATTGTAGATTACTGTATGTGAACCTTGGTTGTTCCCCAACCATATCTCTCACCCGCTCATCTGTGATCAAAATATTCCAATTCCTACTAACCGCTTCCTTCACTACATCTATATTCTGACCAAATGAAACTATAAAGGATTCATATTCACATTTGCGTTTTACATCCTGTATTGGTCTAGCTGCACCAGAAAAGTATGGCTGTGCCCTATCAGCCCTTAATTGGTTCATCCTTGCATATACTCTATGAATTTCCTGTGCAGAATACCCATGTCCCATTAAACCTCTCTCCAACTGCATTAATTCATCATTAAACAGATGTTCTGTGCTAGACAGTCTTGATACATGCATAGCCTGCCCTTTGACTATGTTGTTAAATATATGGGGACTATGCATGCTATCTCTGTGTAAATATGAAGGTTTATAGCATGTGTTTCGATGGGCTTTGGTATTTACTCTCCCTTTATCCATGAATACATTTACATCTAAATAATCAATGTTATCATATGAATATTTCATGGTGAATTTCAGGAAGGTACTGCTATTATTTAACTTATGATAAAACTCATACAGTGATGTAACACAGCCCCTCCAAACAAAAAACAGGTCATCCACAAACCTTTTAAAAAATATGATATATGGATCCCCCATAATTAACTTTTTTTCAAATGTGGCCATTACCAAGTTGGCGTAGCTATTGGCACAACTAGTCCCCATAGCTACACCACTTGTTTGTCTGTAGCAAACATCCTGAAATAAAAAGATATTATTTTCCAGAACTAACTCCATCAAAAGGCAGAGCAAGTCAACTCTTTGATCATCACATTTCATAACCTCTTTTAGAAACCATCCCAGATATGCAAGTCCCTCTTCATTGGGAATGCATGTAAACAAAGATATGACATCCATTGTTACAAACACAGTATTGTCAAAATTGGGGATTTCAGTCATTCTCACATACAACTCCCTTAGGAATTGTTCCGTATCTCTTAACACCGGCCCATGTTCATTAAGAAATGTTCTGAGTTCATGGTCTAAATAGATGGAGACAGGTTCCGTGAGCCATCCAGCTCCAGCCACCACAGGTCTCATTTCTGGTGCATGTGGATTTTTGTGGACCTTAGGTAGCCCTGTTATCGTTGGAATTAAGGGCGATTCCACTAAAAAATATTTATAGAGATCCTCAGTGATAAAACCCATACATTTACATTCATGTAAACTTCGAATTATGTTGTCTTGTATATTCTGTACCATTTGGGTTGTTATAACTTCATATGACTCATTCTCTAATAATTCCAACATCTTGTTCTCATAGTAGTCACTATCCATTACCACTACCAGCCCTCCCTTGTCAGCTGGTCGTATGACGATCTTGTTGTTATTCCGTAAGCTCTGTAATGCATCCCGCTCATTTCTATTGAGATTTCCATTATGAATCGAGTTAAGCATATCAACATCCTTGTATAAATTATTTTCCACAGCTCTCACGAACACCTCTAGGTTTGCTGGGAGTTGGGGAGTGAATGTACTTTTCTTTTTAAAAACAGATGATGTCCATACATCGGTTTTGTCGTGTTGGGGTCCAAATGAGAGTTTAAGGGCAATTCTCCTGGTGAACATCCTCAGTGATATTAAAGCTTGACCAATGTCCAAGTTTGATGTGGGGATAAATGATAGCCCCCTATTGAGGACTGCTGTCTCAGCTTCACTTAGAGCTTGTTTAGAGATGTTATAAACTAAACATGATTGTTCCAATAACTTGGCATTACTCGTTGCTGGTTGGTCATTGATTGTTCTTTCCTCTTCGCTCCTCTGTCGACCTCCAGATCTAATGATCTTTTCCTCCCTGCCCTGATAGGCAGAGGAAAATCCACACGTTGTTGATTCTCCAACTGTATTTTCCTCCTCACCACACTGGAGAGGCTGGTGGAAGAATTTACAGTCATCACATCTTTTCCATTCAAAGGCTGGGCATGGTTTTCAAAGTTCTCATCAGGTGTAGTATACACCGACCCAACAGCTATCGGTGAAGTGATGTTTTCTGGTGCTACTGTATCACCAGCAACACCCTGTGACTTTATACTTCCCCCTTCCGATTGGGTCGAAACAGGCACTCCATTTGTCGCTGCCCCATCAATACGATTCTGTGGAGCTTTGCTCAGAGTCTCATTCTGGTTAAAACCAGTATTTGAAGTGACCACTTTGCTACTGTTTCGTTCACCCACAACCGCTCTATTTCTTCCATAATTATTGCTGTTATTTGTGGCCCTTGCCCCATTATTATTGGTCCTCGGCCAAACAAATACATTATTATTGGAGAAATCAATCGCATCTCTGGACAACTTTTTACGTTTGTTGGCCAAGAGATTATTCTCATATCGTAATACACGATCAAGTAAATCATGCATAAACAATTCAGTTTCATCAGGGCCCCATATTTCCATCAACTTCCCTTGTTGTTCAAATATCTTATCTCTCAATTCATTTTCCATGGGCCTGAAAAAATCTATTAGTAACTGAATGTACTCCCTACTTGCTCGTAAATTAATTTGTTTCCATTTCGCAAGGTATTCTGCACAGGAAATTCATAGAGTATATGCAAGGATGAACCAATTAAGGGCTGATAGGGCACAGCCATACTTTTCTGGTGCAGCTAGACCAATACAGGATGTAAAACGCAAATGTGAATATGAATCCTTTATAGTTCCGTTTGGTCAGAATATAGATGTAGTGAAGGAAGCGGTTAGTAGGAATTGGAATATTTTGATCACAGATGAGCGGGTGAGAGATATGGTTGGGGAACAGCCAAGGTTCACATACAGTAATCTACAATGTTTGAAACAGATGCTATGTCATAGTCGGGTTCATGAGTTTACATTTCCCACCATCTCAAGTTCTCTTAGTAGGTGTGGGACATGCCCTCAATGTGACTCTATTGATGAGTCACATTATTTTAAACACCTGGATACAGGCAAACTCTGGGAGATTAGAGTCCCCTCTGATTGCAGCAGTAGAAATGTAGTCTATGTTGCACATTGTATACGATGTTTCCACTTTTATGTGGGGAAGACGAATAGGTCCTTAAGAGAACGCATTAGGGACCACAGCTACTGTCTGAACAGAGGGGATGAGTATAGTGCATTTGAGATTTGGTTCCTTGCACTCATTTGTATTCCAAGTCCTACATGTGGAGAAACCATCGATATGAATGGGGGATCTGATAAATAGAACTGAAGAGTGTGAGCTAGCATGGATTCTGAGACTTGGGGCCCATAGAGGACGGGGATTAAATGAGATAGTATCATTAAAACCACACCTTAAAGGTAGGAGGGTAAGGTAATAAAGGTATATGATTTTTAGTATAATAGAAATATATGAATATAGAATATGTATGAAAATGTTTTAGTAATTACTATTTTTAGTATGTATTTTTAAGCAAATGTATTACTTTTATAGACTAGCACAATTGTTTATGATATGTTCATTGAATGCATCATATATTAATTTGAATAGGTATATTTTTTGTAGCTACATAAGTATATATCTATACATTAGTTTGCGTCTCTCCTAACCTGTTTGACATGTATTAGTATTATAATGTGGTCATATTAGCTTTGCTTTATTCATTATAGTGTTTAGCGAACATGTACTAATGATATTATGAGTACAATGTTTATTGTAGCATTGATACAGGAAGTGATGTTGATTAAGGATGGAATTGATAATATTATGAGTACAATATGCATTGTAGCAGTCATGATACCTCACTTCCTGTTGGCCTTTAATACAGGAAGTGATGTTGATTTTGGAGGGAATTTTGAAAGTTGTCATTGGATGCTTAATTTATTTAAATCAGGATGATTATGTGGTTGTCTTTGTCTGAAGAAGCGGTGATAAGTCCCGCAAAAGCGCTCACAATTTTAACTAATAAATTAATAAGTTTTATGATACTACAGTTTACTCATTTATCCTAAGCATCGAACTTTTGGAGATTTTGGTTCCTGCTTTATCTCTGCTGTGTATTTGGAGGAATAACATCATTATTAACTATGTAAAGGATCCACATTGGTAATTTGCATATCTGTGTTTAGAATATCTTTATATATATATATATCTTTATATATATATATATATATATATATATATATATATATATATATATATATATATACATACATATATATACATATATATACATATATATATGGATATATATATATATATATATATATATATATATATATTAAATCTGTACATATAAAAATACATTTCCTATGCTGGGTGCTGCTTACATATGCTTACTGTGTGTTACATATGTTTACTGCCGCTTATTTGTGCTTACTTGTGCCTTATTCATTATGACAGTACCACTTTTATTGAAGGGATCTGGTTAATAGTCCCATGTGATACACATGTTCACTTTTGCATGTTTTAATGTCAGCTTTACAGCAGAGCGACATTCATTCCACAAGGAAATTAAAGTGTGTTATAGTCAAACTTGAACTGTGAAAGCCTGTTCGTTAGGCATATACTCTAACCACTACTGGTGTTCTGCTTCATTTATATGTATACCCATGGTTCATAGTTACCCGAACACATGCCTCAACACTTCACTTACCCAGCAGGCATCCATTTTCCTGTTGGGAAAACCGCACTACTACATATGTGCCATTCCCTACCGCTCTGGACCCGTGCCGCGTGTTGACTCACTCCGAGTATATTCAAACCTCCAAAGCCTATAGTCCTGGCCCATACCTGTGTTTGATTGTCAGGGTGTTCATGTGGTCATCCAGGTTTAGGCCTGTCTGACTGGGGACCAGGACTGCCCTGTACCTAGCTGAAAGTCAGACTTAGCATGGGGACATAGTTAGTTCCACTTTTAGCGTTCCACCTGTGCTTGGGGATGCAGAGGTGTGTTCACCTTTGGCCAACCTGATATAACAGCACTAAATATTATGGGAGGTTCCGCTACTGTTTCCCTTCACATTCGTTATGACTGCTATATTGTGACCATATTCCTTCTTTATATATATATATATATATATATATATATATATATATATATATATATATATATATATATATATATATATATATATATATATATATATATATATATATATATATATATATATATCGGTCTGTACATACACATGTATATACACCTACATGCTTATTTACATTTCCCATACCATTGAATCACCGCCACTTACCGTCATGCATACAAGATTGCATACCCGCTTACGTCTAGGGTTGCCACCTTTACAAATGGCCAAAGTGGGGCATTTTTGGGACACACATCAGATTTTACAGGCCAACACATACACATGGTCAGTACAAAGGATAGTACTTTACTTTTTTGCCTAAATGAAAGCTTATTCTTGTGGCAGTTTAGTTGCTTATTCTGTTTATTGTAACATTTAGGTATTTTACATACAGAAATAACTATTTTATGCAACTGTTACATGAACTATGGGACATAATTATTTCCTACAATCTCAGGACTTTTGCCATTTTACTATTTTTGGTCAGGACCCAACTGCCCAAAAAGGGACTGTCCCTCGCAAAGTTGGACAGGTGGTAACCCTACTTACATCTGCTTCAAAGCGCCTTCATCACCCTATATCCGACTGCCACTATGCGAATGCGAAAGGTATATATTGCCGTTAATGCACGTAGGGAGATGTGCATCATGGTCAGGTGTTTAATCCCGGGTCTTAGGTTCTGCAGGACTGGCTGGAGGCTGAGCAGGGTTGTGGACAACTACTGCTCATACAACTTGTGTCCAGATTTCTACGGGACTGGACATCGTGTCATGACACCAAGTCTAATGTTTAGAACAGATACTTATCCCATGAGGGATATCCAAAAATTGTGGGGACCAATGACCTCAATTCTTTTGGCTTTATGAAAATGAGGTAGGGTTATACATGCAAGGGATAAATAGTTTACAATCCAGAGACTGCCTAGGGTGAGACTGCTTACTAGATATGAGTAGGGGTCACTATGTGCAGATATGGCTGCGCCAAGCTAGCAGCCTGAGTATGGGTGGTTTTGGTGGATGTTCGGGGGGGATGGTGTGCTGTGGAGGGGATGATGGGCATTCAGTTATGTATCCCGGTGTGTTGGGGTTGGATGGCTCAGTTCAGGCCAGACCATTATGTGGGTGTGAGCCGGAAACGTTTCTGTACATATGTATCGCACATTTTAATGTTCATATGTTTGTGGGATTGTGTTCTACAGTATGGCCTGTCAGGTTGTATTGTGGATGTGAATGTTTGTTCTTTGGTTTTCTTTCTGATTCACCCACTGCTCTCTCTTACACCTCCAGTTCACCTATTGTGCACCGATTTGTGCATCCGACCTAGTCTTCCCTTGCTGAATTATTACATTACCCGTCACCCCCCCACACCCATATTACACACACACCATCTATCCCTGCTCTGGTTGATGGCCCATGGCACAGTCAACAGAACACATTGTGTACACTACATATCTCTGGTACCAATATGGTTGTGAGGACGACCCTAGCATTTTTGATCTTCCACATTCTGTACTTCACACACATAGGTACACGCAAATACTTATCTTTCATGACATGGTAAGTAGACCTGGGTAATACCCGTTCATCTTTGGGCCATCCAGACAAGGACGACTTGGACCACAAATGGACAGTTATTGAGCAAATGCTCTGACCATTGGTAGGGTTGCCACCTTTTCATATGACCAAAATGGGACATTTTCAGGACACACATCAGATTTTACAGGCCAACACATATCCACGGTCAGTACAAAGGATAGTTCTTTAGTTTTATGCCTAAATGAAAGCTTATTGTTGTAGCAGTTTAGTTGCTTATTCTGTTTCATTTAGTTGCTTATTCTGTTTCTTGTAACATTTAGGTATTTTACATACAGAAATAAGTATTGTATGGAACTATTACATAAAATATGGGACATAATTATGTCCTACAATCGCAGGACATTTAACATTTATAATGGTATTGGTATGGACACACCTACCCAGAGGGGGACTGTCCCTCACAATGTGGGACAGGTGGTAACCCTGACCATTGGGCTAGGCTTAGCAAGTGGCAGTGGCGCACTAACATGCTGCGTTTCGCTTCCACTTGGTACAACAATCAACACTACAATGGAATACGGGCATGAGGTTTTAAATGTCATTTGTTCGAGGGATGGGGACTCAATATTCAGCTATGTGCCTTTGTGTTTAGTTTTTATTTTGGTGTTCACAAAACTATCTTGTAAGCTTTGCATACATTTCAGTATCCATGGACACTGACAGGAGTGATTTTTATTAGAGGCAGGCTGTACTAGTCAGCATTTTAGGTTGCGCATATGCAGCCAACATGTTCACGTCTCGGTACAGCGCTTAGACACACCCCCTGCACTCCTGCACATTTCCTATGCACGTGGACATTGTGGCAGCACACCTTCCTTAATATGCATGTGGTGCTGCTGCGCCATCTCTATGCCGCAAGGTTGGCGCAAGGCTAATGCCGTCCTTGCGCCCAGCTTCATGAATCCCGGGGAGTATGTATACTATTTCTGCTTTACTTCTAAAATAATTATTTGAATTTAATTTAAAACTTATTTCAAAATTTATAGCACAAACACTGATAGACATTTATTAAACAAAGCAATACAGTCTCACAATGAAAACAGACTTAGCATTAAAACTTCTCTGTCCTTGAAACTCACTTTAATTGAAACTACATTGAAACCCACATTCAAAGAAAATGTATCTGGCCAATGGCAGACAAAGTTAACTTTTGGGCTGTTTTCAAATCATAGGCCCCTTGCACACATTTTAGAACCATGCATACATGCATGTCTTCTTTGACTCACCTTCCTGATTTTCTTAATTATATTCCCTGTATAATCCAGCACCACTTGTTAGAGGGTGTTTTAAATTTGTAGTTTTGATCATTTTTCCAGTAAGCAATGAACAAAATGTATGAACCAATAATTAAAAAAAAACTGTCCAATTCAAAACATGTCAATAAATGTCTATTCAAACTTCTGTCATTGTAATCCACCAATATCAGTCAATATGAAAAATCTCTACAGAAGCAAAAGTCATCTGAATAATTCCACATTAAAGAGATCTGTAACTAATACAGAGTTTGCTGCTCGCAAACAGCTTTATATTTCAGGGATTCATCTACAAACTCAGTGCCTGCTGCTCTTGAATAATTAATTGCCTAGGCTACATTAAAAAATGCTAAATAGGTAATATTGCAATTAAGAATGGATGGCAAACTGACAACAGGTTCATAGTTGCTATGGATCTCATCCAAAGGAGAACATACCCAGGATTGCAGCACACCCCCTTAAAGTACAACACAGTATCAACAATCCATCTATATATTGTGGGTATATTGTGGGAGTAGAACCCACTGACTTCTGCATCAAAAGCAGGTATATTACCTGTTGTGCTACTAACAATGCCATTAAAGTATTTAGCACAGTTGTGGTACCATTTGCTAAACAAGAGTACACATTGTAAACAGACAGCATGAGCAGCACTAATCTTCTCTTCCTCTGAAGCTCTCAGCTACTTGTAAAATGTACTTGACACTCAATTTCTTTTAAACACTCAACCATTCCTCTCAACCTTATATCAGAAGAAATCTGGACAGAGCCAAACTTAATAGGGGATAAAGGCCCAAAACTAAGGACAATTTTTAAATGTTGCTTGTAGAATCATAGAAAGTTGCTAGAATAAAAATGTTTTGTGTTACCATGCAGTTTTTGAGGGATATGAAGACTGAAACTTAAATGGCTAACATTATTTAGTGAATTCAGTCTTCACTGATTTTCCAGAAAACCACAAGTTTTATGAGGAACAGACCTAAAATATGAGGCAAAAAATCTGGATATTCTTCAAAAATCTAGACATTTCAGAGCTATACACTCAATTCCTTGAAACTCAAGTGGTGGTAAGGGTACAGGATTCAGCATCTTGTTTCTTGTACTCAAGGTAGAAGGTTTGAGCCTGAGCAAATTAATTAACCATTAGGTATTCCTAAAGATGCACACAGAAAATGGGGAATTTAATAAAGCCTATATGAAGTGATTTTTCATGTAGGCATAGTGGCATGCCCCAGTATGGAAACCGGCAACCGAATGATCCAGTAAACAGAGAAGAGGGACCTGCATGAGCATGCGGGCACGGAAGTGTCCGTGGAATGCAAATCATCTCATAAGCAGGTGAAATCCATGCAAATAAGGGTGATTTGTGATCCAATAAGCTAAACAGTACCTGTGTAGGAGGCATGCTGGTGTCAGAAATGTACACAGAAAGTAACCGTGTACAGAAATGCAAATATTATGCAGGGGCTGTAAAAGCCCAAAGAGAAGGTCAGATATTGCAATGTAGGCATGACAATGGCCAAAACTATGCCCAGTGAGTCAAAAAAAGCAATGCAAATCATTATAAAATATTAATTCTTTTTAATAAACATATTACATTTGCACAGCATGCAGCAACACGCAAACATACCATTATGGAAAAAAAATTAAAATGCTGAAAAACTGAAAATAAGACATTTGCAAAAATAATGCATTATAGTTGCCTGCATGTAGAGTGTACAATGGCAGGTTTCAGTGGTTGCTAATGAGGCAGGCACTGGAGTAGTGAAGTATCCAGGAAATATTCAAGGATATGTATGCAAATGAGCTGCAGATAATGAATTGCAAAAATGGGCCACTGTGTCCACAGATAAAACCCATGTAGGGCCTGAACGATGTTGGTGTTAGTAGAACAGGTAGCTGACATAAAAAGGGTGTGTGTCATGCTGTGTTTAAGCTGATTGGAGCTCAGCGGCACCTGTTTGCACTCAGCTAAGCTCATCTAAGCAGGACAGTGTGTCCCAGTGCTTTTAAGCTGAGTTTAGCCCCACAACACATGTTTTAGCTGGTTTAAATTAAGCTGAGTATGTCTGTTCATGGGGGAGTGTTTAAACTGCTGAGCACTGTTTATACTAATGCTGTGGGTTTGTGCACTGTGCTCCAGTACTTAGCAGTGAAAAAAAAATACAAGGAAATAGCCTGGGAAAGCCAATCAAGTATAAGTGAATGATATGCCCTGTTAAACTGACTCTGGACCATTCAAAACCTTCGATGATAGGCCTGGCAGTGGAATGCATCATAGTCAGCCAATCACACAGGCTACATCTGCAGCATACCATTATAAAGTAAGTATACACCCTTCAATCTGATTTTTCCCACATAATCTGCATGATTGGTGTACACACTTGGGAATTTTAACTGGCAAAAGGATAAGGGCTTCTGCTGCTCTGCTCAAGGGGACCATTTTGTTACAGGACCTAAACTGGGACACTTGAGGGCTTCCCTAGGAAGCCAGGTCTGCAATCCCATACTCCCGGCCCCATATGGAAATGGAGATAGGGCCGTCATTTCATCCCACACCGAGGCAGGTTGGCCTCCCGTCCTTCACCCAGCACTATGGGAATACCACTCTGTGAACAGCACCAACAAGGAGGCAAGATGCCACATGCCAGGATGCTTGAAGCAATGTACATTCATTGGTGCCTGGCACAGTGGGGGAGAGAGAGAATGAGGTGTGCCACAAAAAGCGCAGAGATGGGGGGACCCAGGGCCATCTCCCCTGTGAATTTGTAAGCCCTAGGTGCAATGCAAAGGAGAGAACCGCTGACACAGAAGTCTGGATGAGGGACTGCCTGAGGCTTTGCGACCCAGCAGAGTTCAATGAGGCTGAGAAGATCCCTTGAGAGGCTCCAAGAGCTCCAAGAGGGGCTACATCCTGCTGGAAGTTTGGAAGGGAGAGAAAGGTGGAAAGTGACTGGGACAGGACAGCTCCTGCCTGGTGAGGAGGTACAGACCATGCCCCTTCTGGGACAGAAGTCTGGAAGGGGGAGAGAGACAGATAGTGGCGGGGCTGGATGAGCTCCTGCCTGAGTGAGAAGGGGGACAGGCCTAGCTCTCCTCAATGGAAGCCCTTAAGGGAGTGCTTAGGTGGAGAGCAGCAGGGCCTAGAGAGCTCCTGCCTGGGTGAGTGGGGTCAGGAAGAGCTCCCCATGATGGAATTTCTTGAGGAAGCACCAGGATGTATAGCAGAGGAGCCTAGAGAGCTCCTGATGGGGTGAAGGCATGCAACTTCACCCCATAACTGACGGCATCCTTGAAAAATATAAAATTCCTCAGAGCTGCTCTGGATGGGAATGCAGGAGGACTTTGAAGCCTTTATGAGAATGGATCTGACCTTCAGCAGCTGAGGGGAGTTCCAGAGGGTTAGACAGGATTGGAGGGAAGCTCCCCTGAGAGACTGTGAGGGCATGAGTGATCAGGCATGATTTTGCAGTCTGCAGGAGACATGGAGGTGATGGAGTTTCCTGATATGGGGGGGGGGCTGCAGCCAGGGAAGGTCTCTTGGCCAGGTCAAAGGGGAGGCCTGTAGGGGTCAACCCTGAGAGACGTCAGTAAGGCAGCACCAGGAGGATGGGTGTGGGCCCTGGAAAGCTGACGCCTGGGTGAGTGGGGTCAGGCAGAGCCCCCCCATGATGAAGTCCTTGAGGGAGCAACTGACAGATGGTGGTAGGAGCTGGAAGGCTCCTGCCAGGGTGAAGGCAACCAACCTTACCCCATACCCAATGGCATCCTTGAAAAATTGCCAAGTCCCCAGAATTGCACCGGATGGGAAAGCAGGGGGACTGACCACCCCAGGAAGCGAAGTCACCATTCAGACTGAGCGGTCTAAACTGGGACATTTCTGTGTCCCAAAGACAATGTTTGGGATTCTAGGACAGAGACTTACAAAGTGGGACTGTCCTGGAAAAACTGGGACAGTTGGTCACCTTGGCTCTGCTACATCTGTATGTGCTAGAGGCTGGGGTCAGTGCTGGTGCTGATGCTGACAATAGGTCTAGACTGAGAAGGAGAAGAGTGTTCAGGCCCAGGGTAACTTTCCAGTAGCTACATGAGCTGGAGATAGTGGAGCACTACAGCGTGGACAGGGACATACTACAAGAACTCTTTGAGCTTTGCCACCCTCAACTCAGACCCAGATCCAACAGAGGGGAACCCATTCCAGTGGAAACAAAGGTATGCATAGCACTAAGAATACTAGCTACAGGTACTTTCCAAAGACCTACTAGGGATATGATAGGGGTCTCACAGGCATCTGCATCCAAGGTACTCTGCCAGTTCCTGGCTGCCATGCAAACACATGCAAGAGGGTCAGCAATATGCGTCTCTTCCACCATGTAGCACACTACCCTGAGGTAGTGGGTGCCATAGACTGCACTCATATGCACATCAAATCACCACCTGGTTTAGAGGGTAGAGTGTATGTCAACCGCAAGGGGTATCACTCCATCAACTGCCAGGTCATGTCCAATGCCCAGAGTTTTATCAGGAATGTGTGTGCTGGCAGTCCTGGCAGTTATCATGACTCTCACATCTGGCATGCATCACAGCTGTGCCAGACATTTGTCGGGGGGACATCCCATACAGCCATCTACTGGGGGATTCTGGCTATGTACTAGAACCATGGATGATGACACCTATCAAAAATGCACATACAGCTACTGAAGAACGCCATAACAAGGCACATGCACTAACTAGGAACATTGTAGAGCATGTTTTCAGGCTGCTCAAGTCATGGTTCCACTGCATTGATATATCTAGTGGAGCCCTGTTGTACTCTCCAGCCACATATGCACACATGTTCACAGTATGTGCCATGCTACACAATATGATCCTGTGGAAACAGCTGTGGCAGGAACATCATAGGGAAGGGACACAAAGCCCCCAACCAGTGCCAAAGTCTCCACAGCCACAGAGGGACTTGGAGGAGGAACACCCTGAGCCTGTCCCTGTAGGCAGACTTAGGAATGCCAAGTATGCCCTGGCCTTGGCAAAGAGGCAATGCATAGCACATGTACTAACATCCTACGGACCTAGGAAATGACACTTCACTCTGACTCACATACCTTATAAAAAGGATCCCAGCCACACCACACAACCCGTACCTCACCATGTATTGGCTATGTACTGCGTACATCTGATAGATTCAGTCCTGGGCCACTGTGATCTCAACTGCTGCAGGTACAAGGTAAGTCACTCTTCTTTACAACAAATATATGGGGTACTAGACTATGGTAGCATATGTATGGATCTGCCGCATGTATACTAGTAAATAGAGTGGGCTACTGGGATACCTGCAGACAACTGACAGCTATGTTGGAGAACAAAAGATCTCTGCCCAATACTGGCCACACCATAATATGCAGTAGGCCCCAAGGCAGTAAAACCCATTGCACTATGTGAGGAAAATGACAAACAGTAGGGTCATAGGACTGTTATATGATTTCAATGCTAGAGTCTCCTAGCCCCAACACACCGGTGTTCCCATAGAACTGCACTGATATTTTTGTTTGCAAGGTAACAGCAGCAGAACACACAATCCCAGGGCTGTCCCAATCAATTTGGTGACATGTTCCATTTCTGCAATATGCAGGGGTCAATGTACTATGTATGTCTGTGCTTGATAGTGTCAGGAATTAAACTGCACTGTTTGTTGTCTGTTGTTGACTAGTGGGCTAAGAACATTACCATGGTTGATGGTGTTCACATTTTGAGACTGGCTGTGCCTATTACTCTTTTGCATGTGAGTTACATCTATGGTAGGAGTTCTACAGACTGTCCATATGTCACTATTTGCTATGGCAAGAAAGCTGAACAAATTCAGAGACAATGGAGGGACAGGGGGCCACATATATGGACAGTACACAGCTATGAGTAACCTAGACGGTGGCTAGTAAAACAGCAGGTTGTAACAAGTCAGAGTAACAGCAGGATGTCAAGGCCATCACATAACTGTGTCAGCACTTACAAGTCAGTGGGTGCCATCATATCTCTCAAATGTGTAGAGCTTTGCAGAATGTCCATATTTTTTCTCATATTTCTGGTCCATTTTTCATAACATTGCAGTTTTCTGGCAAACTAGTGGCAAATCAATAAAGGTTGACATTAGAATATAATGACAGACATTTGAGATGCAGACTACATACCCTTCAGAAAATTAATGCTAATACAAAACCTGTTATTCTACCAACTGTCTAGGTTTATCAGAGCAAGATTAAAACATTGTCCCTATTAGTGAGTCCCACTTTTATATATGGCTTTGTCCAAATTTCCTGCTCTAAGTGGTTGAGAGGTATGGGCCCCATGTAGCATTATAATACCAATACAACTCAAACTGTCTGAGGACCAGAGCTGACATATGGGGCACAATGCTAGACATTCTGCAGAACAGGTACAGTTATAGGTGTGAAGTTTTCAACCCAGTGTGTAGTGTTATATCTTGTACCCCAGTCAGAGCATACCTACAACTACATAGAGCAGCAACTGTGGACAAAGCCAGGAATAGGATCGGGACAAAGGCCCACATATAAGGAGAACGATAAATTACTGGTCAGACAAATGTAGAAAGTGCAGAGTAGAACAGGTCATGCAGTACCATGGGTTTCCTGCTGTGTATGGAGCCAGTAACTAAAATGTCTGTCAGCAGTTCCTCATGTCAGTCTATAATGACCTGCCACTGCTGTACCATGAAATCACATTGCTATTCAAAACATATCTGACATATGATGCAAAACCCTGTTCAGTCTAATACAATCTGTACACACCCTAGGTATGAGATGTTTACCAGGAAGCTCAATTTTTACACATATTTAAAGAGAAAGGACACTTACATGATAAAGAAAAAGAGATGTTGACTAGGCGAAGTACATATAATCCCCCCCCTTCACCAA
The DNA here is from genome assembly GCF_019279795.1 of Protopterus annectens. NCBI lineage: Eukaryota > Metazoa > Chordata > Ceratodontiformes > Protopteridae > Protopterus > Protopterus annectens. The sequence continues at coordinate 240,504,991 of NC_056738.1, forward strand.
GACATACATAATTTTGAAAATACTCTCATTAGAAGGATCCGGTGTGAATACCATGACAACAAGAACAGAGATGGAAGTAATATAACTGACAATGAATACAAGCTCTTAAATGAACTGAGAGGAAATGACAAGATCCGGGTGATGAAACCGGATAAGGGTGGGGGGATTGTATTTATGGATCAATGGGATTACATTAATAGGATGCTTAAAATACTTAATAATGACAGTAGCTATACTATAGCCTCTAAGACTGAAGTCAACATCTCTTACCAAAAAATAGATTTTATTATAGAAAACAATTTGCTGCAGGGGCTTATTCTTTTGGATTTATACAATTTTCTTAAAGTGTGTAAACCTGTCATCCCCGCTATTTGTGGTATACCGAAAACCCACAAATGTATTACAAACCCTCCTATGAGACCTATTGTCTCACCACAAGGATCCAAAAACCAACCTTTAGCTATTTATATTGATACAAAACTTAAGAAGTATCATTTGAGATACCCCCACTTATTAATAGATTCATGGGATTTCTTACAGAAAATTAATAATGACGCATATAATGATGGTGTCAAATTTATTACAATGGATGTTAAGGAATTGTTTTCGGTTATACCCCATGTGATAGGTATAGAATGGTTTGAAACCATATTAGTGGAGATGAACTTGTTGACACAAGATGAATTCAAATTAGTATTGGAATTTATGGAACTAGTGCTAAAGAACAACTACCTATTTTTTTCAAGGTGAAATTTATCATCAAAAAAAAGGAGTTGCTATGGGGGCAGCTTGTGCCCCCATTTATGCTAACATCATTATGTTGTATTGGGAGAGACATTACTTATTTGAATCAGAGTTTTCTATTTGGATAAAAAGTTATTACCGATTTTGGATGATATTTTCATCTTATGGGAAGGTCCCGATGAAGGTATACAAGAATTCATTAAGTTTATCAACAATAGTACTACCTTTTTCAAGTTTACGTATCAAAGTGACCCGCAAGACATACATTTTTTAGATGTCAAGTTACAAAAGAACCATGAAACCAAAAGATATAAATCTACAATTTATAGGAAAGAATATTATTCCAATGCATATTTGCATTTTGATAGTGACCACCCAATCCAACTCAGAAGAAACATAGTGAATGGACAGATAGGTTCATAGGTCCATAGGTTCATACTAGGCTATCTGCCCTAGGGCATTTATAAGCCTAGCCAGAGTTGTGTGGCTTTCACCACCCCTTAGGTTGAAGAATACTATACCCATTAGTTTGCCGTGCCTCTGTCCAGCAGTGATACAGAGATGATCCCCGGGGTAAACCTACGATCTCCCATCCACTGGTCAAGATTCCTCTTGAACAGAGCCAGGGAGGTGCTCTGTCTCACATGGACTGGGATTCTGTTCCACAGCATAGGGAGTCTCTGGGTGATGAATCTGTACCTCCAGCACGTCCTATTTATATCCGTGTTGAGGTTTAAGTCTCTTGCTCTTGTGGCTCTGGTGGATTTGGATTTTTTGAGGTGGAGCATGTCCATTAATTCCGGGTTGGACATGGCCTTGTATGTCAGGCACAGGTCACTTCTGAGCATACGGTATGCGACTGAATAGAGCTGGAGTTTCTTCAGTCGGGCAGCATATGGCATATTTTTGAGCCCCTTTATCCTTTTGGTGAGGAACTTTTGGGGTCTTTCCAATTGCTGCAGGTGTCGGGTAAGATACATTCCGAATGGGGCATTGTACTCAATCATTGGTCTGATAAGTGAAGAGTACAGGGGAACAATGACCTCCCTTGATCTGGATGTGAATCCCTTCATAATCAGGTGGGCAATGTAGAAGGTCCTCCTAACCACTTTGGCAATGTGAGTGTCAAAAGAAAGGTTACTGTCAACTTGGGTCCCCAGGTCCCTGATAACCTCTTCTGTGCTTAATGGATTGCCACCTATGTGGTAACTTGGGGTTACCTTGTTTTTACCAAAGGGTATGACTATACATTTTTTGGCGTTTAGCTTAAGGCCATGGCTCTGGTACCAGTTATCTGTTTCTATGAGACCTCTCTGAAGGATATCTGTGTCTGATGGATTTTCAACTATGGCGCCCAGTTTGCAGTCATCTGCAAACTTTGTCAGCCACAATCCTCCTATGTTTGCCTGCACTTCTGAAAAGTAGATGCCAAACAAGAGGGGGCCCAGGACTGAGTCCTGTGGGACACCACTTGTGACCGGCTTGGAGTCTGACATGGCACCAGCAACTCAAACCCTGTGGGTTCTGTCCTTGAGCCAGTTTGCAACCCATCTTGTGACATATGGGTTTACATTTAAGCTGGTGAGCTTTTCTATGATACCCGAGTGGGGTATTGTGTCGAAAGCTTTTGCAAGGTCAAGGTAGGCTGTGTGAACTGCCTTACCCTCATCAATGGCCTTGGTGACTGTTTCAAAAAAGTCGACCAAGTTCAAGAGGCATGATCTGCCCTTGACAAAGCCGAATTGGGTAGGATCCAATGTCTGTAGGTCCCCTATGTCTTTATTTATGAGTTCCATTATGATCCTCTCCATAGCTTTGCAGACCAGGCTTGTTAAGCTTATGGGGCGGTAATTACCAGGGTCCGTAGAACCACCGCCTTTGTAGTGGGACCACAGTTGTCGTACGCCACTCTTTGGGTATGTATCCTGTGGTAAGGCTAAGATTAAACAGCAGCCTTATGTGTGGGTTTAGTTCCTCATTGAGTTCATGTAGCACACAGCCGGGGACACCATCCGGTCCCATTGATGCTGTGTTTTTAGCTTTAGAGAGAGCAGCTCTCACCTGGGCATTTGAGATGATTGGGAGGCTACACTCTGCTGGGATAGATATTTCTCCTTTGGGGGGGGGAGGGGAGAAATTTACACTGAACCTGTCTGCCAGTATGTTTGCAATGTCTGTGGGTTCAGTGATTTTTGTATCATTTTGGACTAATTCTGAGCATATCTGGGAGTTTCCACCCAGATTTCTAACATAGCTAAAGAAGGCCTTATGATTGTCTTTTGAGTCCTTGGCGATTTTTCTCTCAAAGTTGGCCTTGGATGATTTTGTGAGTGATCGTAGTTTTTTACTAGTATTGATCAGAGATGTCTTCCCTTTTAGGGATTTTGCTCTATCTTGTAGTAGCTTTCTCTTCTTGTTGTAAAGTTTGTTTATGGCTGGGGTCCACCAGATCGAGCGCTTGCCTTTGGTGGAAAGGGTCTTGATTTTATTTGGGATTGCTTGATCCATGCAATCCTGGAGGTGCTCGTAGAATGCATTTGTAAGGGATTCAGCAGAGTGGGTTGTGGTTTCCAATGGCTCAGGGGCCTTGAAGGATACCACACCAGTCTTAAGAAGTGTGAAGTTGGCTTTTGAGAAGTTCTTCACTGTGGTCTTTTTTGGTGGGGGCGGGATGTGGATCTCCAGTGAGATTAGTTTATGGTCTGATCTCACCAATGAGGGATATACTTCCAGTGTGGAGCATTTTATCCCCATGTTTGTGATGATCAGGTCTAGTATATTTTCACCTCTTGTGGGAATGGTGACAAGTTGTTCCATAGCACTTGAGCTTATGAACTCCAGGAACCTTTGGGTTAGGGTATTGGGGCTTGAGTAATGTTCCCAGTCTATGTTTGGGTAGTTGAAGTCACCCAATATGATGGTGTTTGGAGAGACATTTATACTCTCCAGTGTCTTCAGGAAGGCTTTGTGGGGTTCCTGAGTTTGAGAGGGTGGCCTGTAACATGCTACAAACTGTAGAGCAGTTTTGCCTATGGTTAATTGCACCTGAATGGTCTCTGATGCTTCGTGAGTTGCCACCAGCCTGGAGGTGTGGGTATCCTTGATGAATATGGATACACCCCTCCTTTTGTGGTACGGTCTGGGTTTTGGGGCCGAACGCATGATATGAGGTAAAACCTGATAGTGCCGGGGTGCTCTCAGGAGCCTTGAACCAGGTTTCAGTCACAGCACAGACATCGATGTTCTCCATACTGAGGAGGGCTTCGAGGGCGTGCATCTTGAGATTTAGACTTCTGGCATTGAGCAGCATTACCCTTAGTTTTTTCCATTATTGTTTTCTAGGGCGGTGGGTTTAGAATTTGAGCCTTGTCTAAAAAGGCACTATGGGGTGGCAAGAGCCTTTGCCAATATCCGGAAACCCAGGGGTGACAGGTGCAAGCTGTCCCTTGTGAAGCAGCGTGGCTTGTCAAGCATGTCATTCCAGGCAGACAGACATTGGATCTCCTTAGAATGACACCAGAAATTAAGCCAATTATTAAAACTGATCATTTTGTCTCTGTATTGTGGCATCATTCTTGGTGAAGGTAGGATACTGCTCAGGGTCATACCAGCCTGGGCTACATAATCTGAGAGCTCCTTTATGTCTCTTTTCATGTAGTCCAGGGAGGTACGTCTCAGGTCATTCACACTGGCATGGACAATGACTGAGTCATACTTGTACTTGCTGTGGAGTGACCTGAGTGCTTGTGTATTGTGGTGGATTCTAGCGCCCGACAGGCAGCTTACTGTGACCCTCTCCTTGTTCAGTCTGGTGAGTGGGATGTCAGTGTGTCTGACTATGGAGTCACCTATGACAAGTGTGTCTGGCATTGTGTTTGGCCTTAAGGGCTGTGACTGATTTGCACACTGACTTTGTGATCTATGTGTTGCTTGTGTTATGTCATGAGGTGGCAGGTATTTGGGTGTCTGCTTTGGAGGCCTCTGCTGTTTTGGTAGATTTTTGATCAGTGCCTCCAAGTATGTCTTTGTGTGTTTATGTGTTTGATTTGTAGTTGTGATAGTTCTATGTGAGACTGGGTTTATGGTGTGTGTGGTTACCTTCTCCTCCTGTCTGGTTTTGCCAGTCCTGAGTTGAGAGAGCTCAGCCTCCAGTTTAGCTATATAGTTGCATCTCTCGCATGTATTTGTGTTTTGTGGGAGGAGGAGAGGGTTGTCTGTGTACAAGAGGCAATTGTAACATTGCCTCAATATTCCCAGATTCACCAGCTGCTCAGAGCAGCCAGAATGACATCCGATAAGGATGATTTTCTTTGTGAAATAGATGTGATGCAAAACATGTTTCGCCAAAGAGGCTACCCTGTTGAGTTAACACAACCCATCAAAGAATATGTGATAGATAGATGGGGTACAACCGATATACCCTTATTAAATAAAACAAATAACACAATAGTAGTTGGGAGTAATGACAGTGGGGTTACACAACATTTAGATAATAAACAAGTATTACCTTATATGACTGTTACTTACTATAATGACATTGGATGGCTTAAAAAAATGCATTAATGAGACCTGGGAAAAATTCAAAGCAATGCCCACCAGAGTTACTGTTTTTCAGAACAAGTTGACATATAGTTATAGGAAGAATTACAACTTGAAGAACATCTTGGAGAGCAAGAAATACCACGATGAGAGTGGAATTGTTTCTAACAAAAAGGGTACTTTTAGATGTGGCAGATGACCGCAATGCCCGTTTATAGCAGGAGAGAAGGAACTTTTAGTTCCAACATTAAGGACTACACTGAGGGCTAAAAAGTATAGCACCTGCTACACTAAGGGGGTGGTATATTTAGCTTATTGTAAATTTTGCTGGGCATACTATATTGGTAAAATGGAGTGACATCTAAGGAAAAGAATATACGAACACATGAGATGGGATATTAACCTGAAGAATGAAAATAATGCACTTTTTAGACACTCACTAATATGCCACAAAGCCAATTTTAAGTTCTGGGTCCTTGAAGAAGTCCAACAGTTGGAGAGAGGGGGTGATTGGGAGACCAAATTATCATATAGAGAGATGATATGGCAACTTAAACTTGATGCTTGTAGTGGTAAGGGTCTTAATGACCTTATCTCCATTACACCAGCTCTTAAAATCCTATCGGAAGACCCCAAGAGACATAAATTTTAGGAATTTTAGAAATTTTAAATTTTGTTTTGTGATATCTATGTACTCTAGTGGATTCTGTTTTTTAAACCCTGTTTTGAGCTTCTTTAACTTTGTATGTTGTTATTAAATATTTGTACTATATTTTTCATTTTTTCATTTTCATATTTTCATACTTTTATACTTTTAAAGCGAAGTAATATAATTTAAAAAATACATCTAATTATAGGTTTTGGTGTATCATGTGTAGACAATTTTATAGGGAGGTTATATACACATATACATACAAATATATGTAATTTCTCAACTTCATAGATAGTAGACTGTGTTGACAAATTAATTTGACTAGCTTTCAGCACTGTATTGGCTCTATCTGACTCCAATTGACTTTAAGTATGTAATTAGTAACTAATTGTTTAATCACTTTTAAAATGGATGTATATAAGGAATGGAAGAGGTGTTTTTTAATTGATTCTGATGAGGTCTCCAGTGTAGAGACGAAAGCGCTAAGTCTGTTTTTATTTATTTGTCCAATAAATAGTCCTCAACCTGTGGAATTGTGAGCTGTTTTTTGTGGAATGAACCCTTGGTTTATGGTACTTGGAAGACAGCCTTTATTGGTATTGAACCGTACTACCTTTTGTGGATGTGTACTGCTTTTCGTTTTTGACTGAGCCTGTGTCCCACTTTTATATATGGCTTTGTCCAGATTTCCTGCTCTAAGTGGTTGAGAGGTATGGGTCCCATGTAGCATTATAATACCAATACAACTCAAACTGTCTGAGGACCAGAGCTGACATATGGGGCACAATGCTAGACATTCTGCAGAACAGGTACAGTAATAGGTGTGAAGTTTTCAACCCAGTGTGTAGTGTTATATCTTGTACCCCAGTCACAGCATACCTACAACTACATAGAGCAGCAACTGTGGACATAGCCAGGAATAGGATCGGGACAAAGGCCCACATATAAGGAGAACGATGAATTACTGGTCAGACAAATGTAACAAGTGCAGAGTAGAACAGGTCATGCAGTACCATGGGTTTCCTGCTGTGTATGGAGCCAGTAACTAAAATGTCTGTCAGCAGTTCCTCATGTCAGTCTATAAAGACCTGCCACTGCTGTACCATGAAATCACATTGCTATGCAAAACATATCAGACATATGATGCAAAACCCTATTCAGTCTAATACAATCTGTACACACCCTAGGTATGAGTCAGATATTACATCCAGCACACAGCCGGGAAATCCCTTGGCCATTATATCAGGGAGGTGCAGGACTGTTTAATCAGGTGAAGCAGCCAGCTGTCTATAACACATACAATCCCAGACTGGAGTACAGGTAGGTCTGGCCTGGAGTCCCCTTGTATGTACTGCCAGTCACACTGGGCATGCTCTTACACTTAGTTAATTTCAGCCCATGTCTGAAGCTTCATCTGTCTAAAGAACTGAGATGTCAATATATCTCTGTGCATATAGACAGTTATGTATACCTATCTGTCTCTCCCTATCCACATCAGACATGATTACTCTTATCTATTAGTATGTGTCCCATACAAGATATATATATTTATTCATTTATTGTTTATTTTATTTTATTTTACATTTGTTGACCGGGCTAGTCTAACTGGATATATGTCCATTTTCCGTAGAAGCCCGGGGAGAAAAGCTCCACATAAGCAAAATATTAGCAACTACAGGTACAGATAAGTAAAAATGCAACAAATGTAGGTACAGTACTATGTTAAAGTGAAGAATACAAATGTTTTATAGACAACAATTACTATTAAAGTAGCAGATAATAAGAAAGAGATTGAACAACAAACAAATTTAAAGTGGCACACCAATAAGAAAGCGAAAAGAAAAGCACACTAATAAATATAGCAGCTCCAGGTACAGTGTTTAGCAGTGAGTCATTCCATTTATCATATAGTAGCATAGCAACTTTAAGGTAGCATGTAATAAGAAATATAAAGAATGTCTATATAAATATTTATATGTGATAGCAAGTTAATGCTTCAAGCAGCAAACTATGCAAGTACATAGAAGAGGATCATATGTAAGAGAGAGTTGTAAAGACTAAAATTAGTATAGGTAGGTCTACTCTCTAAGGCATAGAGAGAGTTGGAATTAAATTGCAAAAGGTTATATATGTAGGGTTCAGAGAAAGTGGTGGCAAGATTTGTCTGGGTTACTATATGGGCATAACCAGTGATTACTAAGGTATTCTCTGAGTTGTTTTTTGAACAGTTTTGCTGAGGAGAGAGATGAAAGTTCCTTGGGAAGCAGGTTCCAGGATTTGCCAACACTGTTGGTGAACAGATAATCAGTGGCCTTATTTTTGGATTTGACTGTAAATACTAGTACTTTATTGGCTGAACGAAGGGTTGTCAAATTACTGTAGGGGGTTAGAAGGCTAGTAAGTATAGGATGATTTTTAGGTAGATAGAGGATCTTATGGGCAATAATAAGTTGTTGAAACTGAAGTTGATTATGAAGTTCTAGCCATCCTAGTTGCTTAAGGTTTTGACAGTGGTGAGTTCTATAAGAGGAACCAGTAGCAAATATGGCAATATTGTTGTAGGAGGAAACTAATTTGTTAAGGTTGTTTTTTGATAGGTTGGTATAGATGGGAGAGGTGTAGAGGAGGGTGGAAGTTAGATAGGTGTGGGCAATAGTTGTTGTAGCTGTTGGAGTTAGGAAGGGCTTAATCCTATAGAGGGAGCCTAACTTTCTTACTGTTTTTATTGTTGTGTTAATATGTGTGTCAAAGGTAAGATTATGGTCTATTGTTACCCCTAAGAGCTTGGTAGTTGGGTCGGGAGATATAATGATGCCATCATTGAATATAACTATGAAGTCAATTGGGGGGGACTTTTGAGTGGCAGTGAAGAGTTGTAGTTTTCTCTTTTTAGGATTCAGGAGGAGGCTATGCTGTATGAAATAGTTTTCTACTGTGTTAAGCACTGTTTGAGTAATGGCCTGAAGTTGAGGTGCCGAGGTAGCCAACGATATTAGTGTGGAGTCATCAGCATATTGGATACATGTAGCTTGAGGAATGATTAAATTAAGATCATTGATGAAAATTGAAAAAAGGAGAGGGCCCAGGATAGAACCTTGGTGGACTCCCAGGGTAATAGGAAGCTGAGAGGATAGATTATTTTCCCAAAGCACAGCCTGTTGCCTATTTTCAAGGTAGGATTTAAACCATTGTAAAGCCTGTGTATCTAGTAAGAGAGACTTAAGTATTTTCAAAAGAAGTTAATGGTTGACCATAACAAAGGCTTTTGATAGGTCAGTAAAGAGTACTGAGGCTAGAGTATTGTTGTTTCGGTTATTGTTAATACAGCTGGAAAAGGATAAGAGGGCTGTGGTGGTACTATGGTGAGGCCTAAAGCCATGCTGACAGTTAGCTAGTAAGTTATTTTGCAGTAGGTGGTCTAGTAGTTGGCAGTGGATACATTTTTCCATGATTTTGGTTAAAGGAGAGAGTAAAGCTATTGGGCAGTAGTTAGAGAGTTCAGTTGAGTTGCCCCCTTTGTGCAGTGGGATAATGTGGGAGACTTTCCAGATAGATTGGATCTTTCCTTCAGTAATGTTTCAGTTTATAAGGATAGAAATAGGAAAGGCTATTACTGCTGCAGCTTTCTGTAGATATTCTGCTGGTAGAAGATCAGCTGAGGGAGTGCAAGGTTTTAGTTTATGAAGAAGAGTGCAGATGAGGGATGTAGGGACTGGTTGTAAATGAAATGAGGGGGTTAAAGAAGTCAAGGAGGATGACAAACTTGTAACTAACAGGAGGTAGTGAATTGGCAAGAGTTTGGACTGCATCAGTAAAGAAGGTATTCAAGGCATTTGCAATATGCTTAGGGGTTTCATAGGTGGATCCTGTTTGGGTGGGAGTTTTGGACTGACCTGAGTGGAGGAGTTTGTTTATGCCTGCCCAGAACTTTTGAGGTTTGAATTGGTGGGTTTGCTGGTTGTTGTGGTAGAAGTTTCTTTTATCTAGAAGTATGGATTTTTTGGTAGCATTTCTTAGCTAAATGTTAGATGATAAGGTGGGTTTTTAGTTGCTTGCCATTTGGTCCAGATTTTATTTCTTAGTATAATTTTGCATCTTGTCTCTTTTGTTAGCCATGGAACAGTTTTAGTCCTATTTCTCAATGAGTGGGATGGGGCATGATAGTCCAGGATTTCTAAGAATTTGGCATTAAAGTAGGATACTGCCTCGTCTAATTGGAGGTGTCTTACGGGTGACCAATCACATGCTTTCAGTTCAGTTTGGAAGTTAATAGGGTTAAAGTTTTTGTTGGTTCGAATGGTTTTATATAAGGTTGGTTTATGAGCATTGATCTTTTGCCTGATTATGTAGGTCATTGAGTGGTCAGTTGACATCATCAGGATGGATTCCTGCTTCATAAGAGAGGGGGTGACCATTTATCAGTATCCAGTCAAGAGCAGTTTCTTTGTTGTTAGGTTTATGGATCCTGGTGGGGGAGGTTATATTTTGGGAAAAACATAGAGGTTTATGTGGGTAGTATGATTGGCAGAGATGCAGGTGTTCCTGTCAATATTAAAGTCACCCAGGACAATGGTTTCTTGTGGCTAGTTAGTTGAAAGCCAGAAAAGAATATTTTCAAGGGTGTTTATATTGTTACCTGGAGGGAGGTAGGTGCATATTATATAGATGTATTTATAGGTGTTGATTTGGAGTTTAGAAATAAGGATTTCAGCACTGCTGCTAGAAGGTGGTTGTACATTTATTGGTGTTACTTGCAACTCTGTCTTATATAATATTACTACACCCCCACCCCTTTTGGTTGTTCGATCTAAACTCAGGATATTGTATCATGGTGGGGTGATTTCATTGTCCTGTGTTGAAGGTTTTAACCAAGTTTCTGTTAGGCAAAGGATGTCAAAGGAGTAAACATCTAAGAGGGCATGGAGGTGGGCAACGTTATTGTTTAGGCTCTGTATATTGAGGTGAGCTATAAGGAGAGAGTTTGATGCTTTAGTGATGGTTAGAGAAATACAGCAATTTGGTTTAGGTGGGTTAGAGGCGGTTGTAGTGTTGGGGCCAGGGTTGGGATGGATGCCACCATCTAAACATTTAGCATTTTTAATCTTGTGCATGATATGTAGGAATTTACAGGGTGTGTATTTTGTTTTCTTGGGTTGGTTATACTTAATGTGGACTAAATGATGAAACTTTGGCACTAAATAGGAGGGTGTAGAGGTAAAATTAATGTAGTTTAGGTAAGGTGGTAGGTCTGTCAGAGTTGATTGTTTAAGGGACTGGTTGAAGTTAGTCAAGGTTAGCTGTTCATATTTAGTAAGGCCATAGGTTACAGATAGTAAAGGTAGGAGGGCAATTAAGAGGAATAGTATTGGCTATTTGGATCTAGGTGTAATGGTCATAGTGAACGGTTACATAAATAAGTAATTGGGGAAGGTATATTAAAGAGGATGATAGTGGGGAGGTTCTGCAAGGTATTGTAGTAAGTTGGGATATTGAGTTTGTAAACTGATTAAGTACTTAGTGATGTAATGAGTATCTATAAGTGGTGTGCTAGGGTAGTTAACACTTAATGAGTAAGAGGATGGGATTGGTTGTATAGGAATGTGGGCATGGCCACTGGAGGTTTATGGTTAGGATCCCTGGGGTTGGGTGGAGTTTGGGGGTAGGATAGGGGAGCAGATTGAGCCTGCAGATTGAATGGAGCAGGTAGACCCAAGGAAAAAAGGCAGCAGGGCAGTGAGAAAAACAATCAGTATAGTGAAGGTAAGTACAGAGGAAGGTAAACAGGGTGGTTAGAGGGATGCTTAGGGGGTGTTATAAGGGAAAGGATTTGAATGATTTCAGAGGTAGGTAGAATTGTTAACAAGCAGTTAAAGAATAAGAGTAGGAATTTATATTATATAAAAGTGAGTGAGAAGAAGAGAGAGAAAGGAGATTAATGGTGGTTGAAGACTGCCGTCTAGTGGTCAAATCCTGTGAAAGTGGAGAGTGGAGTGACTAAAGGAGGTAGAAAAGTAACGGGCAGAAAATAAGGCTCAAGAACAGGCAATAGGAGGAAGGGATAAGGAAGGTATGGAGGGGGGTTCACAGTACGTAGGGTATGACTGCTGGCTTTTCTGGTCAGGATCCTATACTGGCTCCTAGTAATAAAGTACAGTAATGTCACATATAAATTAAAGGTGTAACATCATATAACATACTTTCTTTAATTCCTTTGAGGTCACTTCTGAGAGAAGTTATGGCTGTTCCTGTTGGGAAATGTGGCAAAACAAGGTGAGATTGGTGTCTTTTGACTGGTCATGGAATGTCCAGGAAGGCAGGGCTGGTAAGCAAAACAAAATAGGTAGAGAAGGCTGGAATGTTTCTTTAATTCCTTTGAGGTCACTTCTGAGAGAAGTTATGACCTTTCCTGTTGGGAAATGTGGCAAAACAAGGTGAGATTGGTGTCTTTTGACTGGTCTTGGAATGTCCAGGAAGGCAGGGTCAGTAAGCAAAACAAAATAGATAGAGAAGGCTGGATTGTTTCTTTAGATCTTTGAGGTCACTTCTGAGAGATGTTATGACCGTTCCTGTTCAGAAATGTGGCAAAAGAATGTGAGATTGGTGTCTTTTGACTGGTCTTGGAATGTCCAGGAAGGCAAGGCCGGTAAGCAAAACAAAATAAGTAGAGAAGGCTGGAGTGTTTCTTTAATTCCTTTGAGGTCACTTCTGAGAGAAGTTATGACCTTTCCTGTTAGGAAATGTGGCAAAACAAGATGAGATTGGTGTCTTTTGACTGGTCTTAGAATGTCCAGGAAGGCAGGACTGGTAAGCAAAACAAAATAGGTAGAGAAGGCTGGAGTGTTTCTTTAATTCCTTTGAGGTCACTTCTGAGAGAACTTATGACCTTTCCTGTTGGCAAATGTGGCAAAACAAGGTGAGATTTGTGTCTTTTGACTGGTCTTGGAATGTCCCGGAAGGCAGGACTGGTAAGCAAAGTAAAATAGGTAGAGAAGGCTGGAGTGTTTCTTTAATTCCTTTGAGGTCACTTCTGAGAGAAGTTATGGCTGTTCCTGTTGGGAAATGTGGCAAAACAAGGTGAGATTGGTGTCTTTTGACTGGTCTTGGAATGTCCAGGAAGGCAGGGCTGGTAAGCAAAACAAAATAAGTAGAGAAGGCTGGAGTGTTTCTTTAATTCCTTTGAGGTCACTTCTGAGACAAGTTATGACCTTTCCTGTTGGGAAATGTGGCAAAACAAGGTGAGATTTGTGTATTTTGACTGGTCTTGGAATGTCCAGGAAGGCAGGGCCGGTAAGCAAAGCAAAACAGGTAGAGAAGGCTGGAGTGTTTCTTTAATTCCTTTGAGGTCACATCTGAGAGAAGTTATGACCATTCCTAATGGGAAATGTGGCAAAACAAGGAGAGAGTGGTGTCTTTTGACTGGTCTTGGAATGTCCAGGAAGGTAGGGCCGGTAAGCAAAACAAAATAGGTAGAGAAGGCTGGAGTGAGAAGTGTGGGATAAGACGCACAGCAGCCACAAGTAGATCTGGAGGGTTTAAAAAAAAAAATATATATATATATATATATGTATATATATATATATATATATATATATATATATATCTGTGGAGTTTTATATAGATACATATATAGATAGGTACTATATATATATATATATATATATATATATATATATATATGTATATATATAGTATATCTAGAGAGACAGAGTGGGGGATAAGGGAGAGAGAGAGAGAGACACACACACACACACACACACACACACACACACACACACACACACACACACACACACACACACAAAGGTATAGAGTGATGTAGTGCTGCAGCCACTTGTACACCAACTGTAACCATTGGCTTGTGGAACTAGTATGGTGAGCTATAGTGTGCAATAGTAGGTAGGGGTTCTAATATCCTATCAGTCACCATGTGTGTGTACATATTCTACATACAGCAGTATACACACTCCCAACCAACAATGTCTGTGCAATGGCCAATCATTTTATGGCCCTGTGACTACTTCCTCCTCAACAGATGCCTCATTGTCAACAGCTGTTGATGTCATCCACCACAACAGCAGTGACAGACACTATCCAAAGGCGTAAGCCCAGTGGGGCATGCGATAAGTGCATATCACTATAGTATATACAACTAGATAGGTAGGTGTTCTAATCCCAACAGCAACTCTGTGAGTGTGTATAAGCATATTCACTTGCAGCAGTGTGTCTGTCTTGCATATGTGTGTGCAATGCTAATAAATTTTAAGAGCCATGCCTACCTGTTAACCCCCCCATTGTCTTGCTTTACAGGGCCAGTTGATGTCATCCACCTTAGAAACACAGTCACCCACTCTCCAGTCACATAATCTCCATGGCGCATGCACTAAGTACATAACACTATATTTTATATCACTAGAGAGGTAAAGGCTCTAATCTCCCAACCGGCGAATCTGTATGTGTGTAAGACTATCTTCTTACAACAGTGTGGCTGTCTTGCCTGTGTATATGCGATGTTCATACCTCCCACTGGTAAAATTTTCAGGGCCTTCTGATGTCACCCACCTCAGAAGCACATTTAGACATTCTCCAAACGTATAAGCTCCATGGCACATGCAATAAGTACATAGCACTATAGTATATATCACTAGATAGGTAGGGGCTCTAATTTCAAACCCAGTACCTCTGTGTGTATATGTGTGTGTGTAAGCATACACCCCTCAGCAGTGTGGACTACCTTGTCTGTGTGGATGATGGTTATACCATTTTGAGGGTCTGTGCCACCCTGTTAACCCCCCATGGCAACCTTTTCAGGTCCTACTGATGTCATCCACCTTAAAAGCACAGACACTCTCCAAACACAATAGCTTTGTGGCGCATATGATAAGTATGTGATACTATAGTTTGTATATTTAGATAGGCATGATTTCTAATCTCAGAAACAGCAACTCTGTGAATGTATGTGCGTGTGAAAGCATAACCCCTCGCAGCAGTGTGGTTGTCTTGGCTGTGTGTATGTGCAGTGGTAATACAATTTTAAGGGCCTGTGCAAACCTGTTAACTCCTCCATTGACAACCTTTACAGCTCCTGCACATGTCATCCTCCTGAGCAGTAGTTGCAGACACTCCAAAAACACATACGCTCTGTGGCACATGCGATACATATGTAGCACTATAATATGTACAAATAGACAAGTAGGGGTTCTACTCTCAACAAGGGCAGTTTGTGTGTGTGTGTGTGTGTGTGTGTGTGTGTGTGTGTGTGTGTGTGTGTGTGTGTGTGTGTGTGTGTGTGTGTGTGTGTGTGTGTGTGTGTGTGTGTGTGTGTGTGTGTGTGTGTGTGTGTACATGTATCCCTTTGCAGTAGTGAAATTGTGTTAGTTTTACCACCTGTCCCACTGTGCAAGTTGCAGTTCATGTTTGGCCAAATGTGTCCTGTGAAAACTGCTGAAACAATACAAATGCCCCAAGAGTGTAGGACAACAAACATTTTTTACATTATTCTAACAGTTGCGTAAAACATCAGAAACACCTAAATGTTGTGAGAAATAGCATATTCTAAGAAAATGCTACAAAAATAAGCTGTTATATTGGGGAGAAAAGTGATGTTCTGTCCATTGCACTTGCTGTGGGTATGGTTTGTCCTGCCAACTCTCACATTACTACAAAGTGCCCCACATTGGGCATTTGATAAGGTGGCAACCCTAGTCTGTCTTGCCTATGTGTATGCAATATGTTTACATTTTGAGGCCTGTGAGTAGCTGCTGCCCCTAAATAACCCACATGTATTTAGGTATGAATGCTACCCACCACCACCTACATTTGTAGGTATGGACCATGTTTGTGGATGACTGTAAGTTGGGTGCTGCCTGTTACTGACTCCTCAAATGATGTTAACATACTACAAGATGGTCTTACATCAACTATGGACTGGAACTAAGGTCCTGGCCTCAACCTAAATGCAAAAAACTGTAACATAACTAAATGCAAAAAACTGTATCATCATGCCATTCGGCAAAGATGTGGCCCCACTGTTTACCACATCAACAGCAACCCCTTAAACACACAACTTGTGCTGAGAGACCTGGGTACTCAAACTGATAATAATTGCGTATTCAACCATCATGTAGCAGCAGTGGTCAGAAAAGCCTTGCACGTGGTTCATTTCATAGGTAAAGGGATTGCATCTAGAAAAAAGGTTGTCATTATCTCTCTATAATCCTCAATCCATAGACCAATATTTTACTACAACACCCCATTTGGTATGTGCATATCCAGGCATCTACACCAACTAGAAAGGCCACGGAAATTCCTCACAAAGGAAATCCATGGCCTCCAACACCTGTCCCATGCAGACGGGCTCAAATCACTATTGCGCCACTTGGTATCAGACAGGCTGCTTAGAGGTGGGCTGTGTCATGCCTACAAGGGAATGTTTGACCCTGACCTACTACAGCTGCCTCATATCCAGAAGTCTAACTCCTCATGCATTACCTGCATGACAGGCTTGAATCTGATATGCAACAGCAACACAACCTGCTGCAAAGACAGGTTTGTCTCCCAGAGGCTGCCATGTCTTAGGAATACACTTCCCATGCACATCAAACAGAGTACCACACTGATCTTCTTCAAGTGCAACCATGAAGATTGGATGGGAAACCAGAAATCTGTCCCAGTGCTCTCACCTGTGTCCCTCATTGACAGGGACAAGAGGTGCTGACTGATGTTTCTTTCTGGAGATAAACTAATGGCTAGGCTTGTAAGAGCCCCAGGGTCATTACTGTAGTAGCCTCCTATGAACCTATGACCCTATGAACCTATGATCCTACTGAACTCCCAGGTGACATGTATCAAGAGTAGCATGATGTGTCATGGCATATGCATGCAAGATTATGCTGTCTGCCCCTGTTTTCCCTGACACACTGTTCTACACAGACACACCTAAGTAACCATGCACATATACAGCAGTACCTTGAAGAAGTCACATTTCAGCATTGGCACCATGCCATCCTGAGCTGCTGTATTGGCACCAGTTCTTCATGGAGTAGACACACATATCCCTGGAACAGAAATAGAAAAAGTTGTGGGAGACAACAGTCAGTCAGCAATACTACCACCAATGCAGTATCATGAAACAAAGGTACATACACTTTGATGTGTGCTCATGACACATGCCAGCAGACAGCACCTTATAGGGCATAACACTACTCCACTACAAACTGTCATTAAATATACTATAATCACCCTGTGCATCAGACACATATTTGCATGTCCCTGCATCAATGGTATGGATTACAGGGATGTGGCACAGGTATCATCACATGCACAGGGTGTGGTGTGTGGTTGCCAAAGGCCTAGGCAGTGCCACACAGTTGACATCATGTGTGTGTGACTGGAGGGCCATGGAGAGGAGCTGTGTGTATTTGTTGGTGACTTGCATGTGACAGTGATGTGTGAGTGTGTGCGCATACACAGTCAAGTCATGTGCTAGACCTACACAAGGTATTTTGGACCGCTGTGGACCATACATGGCGGTATGTACAGTTCACCATCTCTGGCCATGAACGCGGGGAACTGTCTCGGCCAAGAGTGGCAGTAGTACCACCATTCCCAGGGTCAGATGTGGTACTACTTGCTGACAGTGACTGCTGTATGCTGGGTCTGTGTCCATCATGGGACTTCCCAGGACCACATGCCCATATGCTGCCATGTCATGGTGTGGACAGCACCCTTCCTTCTGTAGTGCTGGTGGTACTGTCACTATGGGAGCGTGACTGTGCATGGCCTCGTGGACTCTCAGCTGATGTTGGTGCTGACCTATGTCCATGTGTCCAATGCCCTACTCCCGTCACATGTTCCAGCACAGACAATGCATGATCAAGGACTAACAATGTCTCACCCCAATGTCTTCTCACTACATTAGTGTAATAATGCATAGCATTACCAATGTTGTGGATGGAGACATGGATGCCAGTGATGCATCCATGATCCTGAGCATCCATCTGGTGTTGCTTTCAGAACATACCTGTGCCTCAATGATGGACTGAAACATGCATTGAGTCAGTTGTGAGGTGACACCTGTGAGAGTTGGTGGATGGGCAGCAGTTGTCCTTCAAGCACCCCTGTCAATCTGCCTGTGTAGGACCTTGCCATCTCTCTGGCTATGACTAGTGTCTACATTCCCAGATGTCATAGTCACCACACTCTCCTGCTTGATGCCACCACCTTCTGACTGTTCAATATCTGTGGCCGCAGGGGACTGGGTATGTGTGGGCATACTGACTGTGTACAGGGACATTGGGTGAAGAAGTGGGATGTCAACCCATGGGACAGATTCAGCCACCAACAACCCCACCTGTGCCTGACTGTGGGCACCATCATTATCAGAGTACAATGAGACACTGACATCAGGTTTTGAGGGGACACACTCCAACCCCCATGCCCACAGTCACCTGTGAAGAGGAAGACAACATAACTGTATTAATACCTTGCACTATTTTCTCTGCTGATCCACACACACACACACACACACACACACACACACACACACACACACACACACACACACACACACACACACACACACACACATACACACACACACACACAGATACATTCAAGTGAGGTGCCACAACTGCATTATACATACTACACTTTATTACTGATCCCATGCACAACACACAAGCAGTCAACAACAGACACACACATGACAGGCCCTTAACAACATGCAGTGCAGTAATGTCTAGTTAATGTTGACAGTACTATACACCTGTGAGATAAGTGACATGACAGTATATGTGATGGACCTTCACCTAAAACACAGTGCACCGGTTTCCACCATACTATTGCCACCCTTTATAGCAGACTGCCTAGACCTTCACAAAAATACATGAAAATATGTTACAACTCCTGAAAATATGCTACTGTGATTACCAATTGAATGCACTGCAGTAAACCCCTCCACAATTGAACATACAAGTATTGTAATATGGCTAAGCTTAACGGTTGTGTCCATGGCAAACAGGTAGCCCCTTAACATTCTTAGGGTATAAATGAGTCGTAGCAAAACAGCTTCACACTAACCCACTACAGGATGTTGGACTCCGGTCACACCAGATATAACTATGGAATTGTGGGTGGAGGGGGTATTGTCAACAAACACAAATGTGGCATTAGTACAGGATAATATGTGTGTATATCAACATGTGCAGTACAAACTGTGATACTGCCCACATTGCTGACATTCTGAGTATGTGTGCAAGCACATGCATTACAAATCCCCCAAATGAAGACTGACATGAGATCCTTTTACAGGAATGTAGAGGCTGCACTTGTGATGAGCACAGAAAGCTTACCCAGATGCTCCTATGATGTGGAAGCTGTGCCACCCACTTCCATGACATATGGGGTGATGGATGTTTGTGAGCTGGTGGCTGAACCCAGGTTTGACAGGAACTCCTCCATGTCGAGGAGTAGTTGTTGTGTAGCAGGCCCTTCACCGGTGCCAGCACGGTCCCAGGCCACAGTTGTGGTCCTTTGCCATGTAGTATTTTCCATGTCTGTGGTCTGGTGTTGGACCTGCTCATAGCTTCTTTCCTGTAGCCTATGTGATTTACTGATAACACAAGGTCTGCCTACAGTGCAACACGCTGTTCCCGTTTCTGCCAACTCCTTGACAGCAAGATGTCAAGATGCAGACTGAGGCTGTCAACTATAACTTCATTCTCAGCTTCCAAAAAAGGTAGGTTCCTCCATCTGTACATCAGCCCTGTAAGACAAGAAGAGATGAACAGATTACAGGACCACAACATACATTGCTTGCCATTATGCACACACCTTGCACATCCACATTTGCCAGCACTATCCTCCGCTAACTCCCACATCATACTCTGCCATATATCACCACTGTATGTATGTGGCTATCAGCAACATAGTGGCAATACATCATGTGTTTCCCTCCTCATTTTCCTGTTTCCTGCTACTTGCTGCATGTTTCTAAGGTATTCAACTTCATCTTTCCTGTTGCACTTATTGCTGATTGTTTATAGCCTGTCTACATTGTATGAGGTAGTGTCAGCCTCCTACTTTTGTTTTATGCACCTGTGCTGTAGGCCCACCCCATAGGTCATCCTGGCCTTCCTCCCTCAGATTCTGACACATATGGCTGGACAAAATCCTACAGTTTCCCCTGCTAGTCTTGTTGATATGGACATCATGACACAGTGTTGCAACTGCTTCATGTTCACAGACAATGATCTACAAACACCACAGGGAACACAATTTGTGAGAGATGCAATTACATTAGCACCCTACAGTGCATGTTCCCTCCCCCTCAAACCCGCATATCTGGCACCAAACAGGTTGTCAACACAATCAGTACACCTCACATACCACCCACACCTATACAACACAAACTCACATATGTGGAGGTCCTCAACATACACATCACCAAACAAAGGAAACCTCCAAGGCAACAACACATGCAAACTCCACAGCCCTCCACACCACACACCATGCATAGCCGCACACCTGTGTCTCACAGCCACTACCTCCTCTGTGACATCAACAGGACTTGTTGGCAGGACAGATGTGTGTCCCAGACATTCACCCAGCTGTGGAATGGACACCCTGTCCACATCAGCCAGAGTACCTCTTTACACGGTTTTAAGCAAAACCTGGATGACTGGATGGTAAACAAGACATACACCCTTGGGACACTACCCATGTCCTTGTTGGACTGGGGAATCAGGTGCTGACTTGCATTAACATAGGCTAAACTGTGGGCTAGGCTTATGAGGGCCTCAGGGCCAATAGCGTAGTAACATCTGATGATCCTAGGGATACTGATTATGGCCCTGTGTGCTGTGACAGACTGTGTTGTTATGTCTCCACACCCATCACTGCCATTTACTGTGGTGTGTCCCATATGGGCAACGTCCCAGTATCATGTCATACAGCCACCATCCGACAAATAGGTGAGTGGTACTACAAGTGTATGGGGGCAGTCCACCAGCATCTGTGTGACCCAATGACAGACAGCACTGCAAACATGCTGTAGGGTATCCTCCCTGTAGGTGTCTGACATCTGCAGTACACAGATGTTTTCTGAATGTGTACGTGTGCCTGATATATGTGGACCTTCTTCCAGAGAAATGTGAATGTCTGGTATACAGTTGGACAATATGTTTGCTCCCAAACTGTGGGGAATCTGGATGTCACACACCAAACTCTTCAGAAAACAGTATGGTACATTAATATCTGATACTGAATTAATTCCCTTATTTTGTATGCTCAATATGTACAGTGTGTCACTGAGGCCAGGCCTGTGTCCCCCCACTACTACTGGCTATAACCTGCTGTCCTGTTGTAGGGAATCAACAGGTATGCTAGGCATATCTCTCAAGTGATAAGATACGGGTGTGGAGTACACAGTGAGCTAGACAGAGTACATCAGGAACAGTCAGGGACACCTTCACAATGTTTGAAGAATGCCTGTGTGACATTCGCAGACTGAGAGGAGCTGACTGACAGTACATCATGTGATATGTCAGCTGTATCCAGCAATACTTACTGTCACTATTGTTTAAAACACAATCTAGTAGCATTCGTTCATGAGCTAAACATTGCTGGAGGTACTCAGAGGGCCAGAGCTGTGATCTATGTCACAGCAGACAGAACCAAAAGGGAAGCCTGTAGGTGCTGGACAGCTGAATAATAGCAACATATCATTCCAAGATATGTACTACAGACCTACTGTTGTAATCCTTATTTCTCATAACTGCATCCTCCCATCTGCATCCCATGATATGGGGACTTCTATTACATACCTGGTATAGTGTTGTTCTACTTCATGTGCAGATATCCTGTAGTATAATGCTTATGTTCTCACAGTATGTCTTCATAAAGAAAGTTACAGACCTGTTTAGCATATGCAGCAGCTTGCCTGTTGTAGGTAATGCTCATGCACAGGTGGATGCATGTGCACCAATCTGTGGCTCATACTTGCTAATGGCATCCAGAACAGCTGAGTTGCATTTACATTAGCCAATGGCATATCACCACAGTGCTATATTTAAGTGTTCATGTGAGCCTTGGCCATTTTTCAGCCCTGTGAGATGTACATTATTGAGGTATGGGGGTTACAGCATCACAGAGGGTAGTAGAAATACTGTTCACTGTCTGGATTCATGTGGTATGTCCACAGTTTGGAATGCTATGTTTGGCCATTGTGAACAGGCTTTCTGATTCTGTAGTAATTTAATGTTTAACAATGTAGGTTGATGTCAGTAAGGAGACAGACAGATGTGAGTGTCATACATCATTTGCATCAGAATATGCATGCTGCTGCAGTAGCTGCTGGTCTATCAGCTGTGTATGTTTGTAGGGGAAGACTGTGACACATGTCCCTGTCACTTGACCATCCACCCCACCCTTTTATGTATGGGTGTTGTGTGGATCCCCATTCTAGGTGGTTGGGAGGTATGGTAGGTCTGTAGCAGGTAGATGAACATACTGCTGCATATGTTGCATGCTGCAGCTGGTGCATTCTGGCCAGGAATCATACTAAAGATTCTGAATACACTGGAAGACAGCAAGCTGTATATGTCAGTGAGGGAGCAGTGTCAGCTCTGTTGTCACAGCATAGACGGGGTGATGGTACCCATAACAGTCCAAGTGAGGCATGTGCCTCAGGTACATGTGGTATGTATTTGTGTCATCCAGAGAGTGGTAGGTGACATTTTGGCTGCCTATACATATTTTTGAAGTGTGTCCCAACCTACAGGCCTTTGACGTGCTAATATGGGTGGCAGTGACTGCAGTAGCAGCAACTGGTTCTGCTTAAAATTGCAGGGTTCAGTCATTTATTTGTTGCTTTGACAAGCATGTACTTGACATGACAGACTGGACTGGAAGCCAGGAATGTGGGTGGCAAAATGTAAAGCATGCTAGGTATGTAGCAGATTGTGCTACTTAGTCAATACTATAGCAGGTGTATTTGCAAGATATATGTGCATGCATACAGTCTGTTACACAGGACTGGCACAAACATGTGTGTTCTGTTTGTGATGATTTTCTAATCTCAATCTGGTCTGACCTGCCAGTACTTTAGCACACAGAATAGATTTTGTGAAAACCATGCCAAAAGTAGGTGGCACAGCTGTGGACATTCTGCAACAGTCTGTGTAGTTGTCAGCTCTACCTGATATCCTAGGCCTCACATCCATCTATCAATATTGTTTTGGCTGTGTACTGGTTTGGTATCTGCATCATAGTCCCAAGTACGCTGTTATTTTTCCAATTATATGTACAAGCAGTGTCAGTGGCACTTAGGATATGTTTATGGAGACATCTGTTATACATTAAAGTTGAGTGGCCTTGTGGGTTAATGTAATATGCTGTACTTGAGAGGGTCCTGGGTTTGAGACTTGGCAGGTGTGAATTTTTTGCTGATGTTCATCACTGATACTCAGGATATGTCTATGTAAACAGATGTGATTCTTCAGAGCTGAATGGCCTAGTGGGCTAATGCACTATGCCCTAGTTGGCAGGGACTTGTGTTTGAAACTTGGTAGGAGTGATCATTTTGGTGATGTGTATAACTATGTCAGAAAGAGAAAGGTGATTAAAGCAGCTTTAAGTGGGTTTGCGAGATATGCCATGATGTGGTGCTTAGGTCTTCTTAAACCCATGCTATTCTCAAAAAAAGAAAAGAAAAAAGGGGCAATAGGAATGTGTTGAAATTGGGGCAAGTAGTGGGAAAAGCAATGTGAAAGGCAGGTAGGCATGTGCAGGACGGGTGTAGGAAAGGACCATAGCTCTCCATTTCTTGTACAGCAACAGTTGTGCAGGTTGTTGAAAATTTGGAATTTGGAGCCTCACATCCCAGAGAGAGATAGATGTGGGTGACATAACTGTGTTGGTTAATTGCTGTAATGATAGATTGTGGGCAGTGCATGTGGAGGTGAAATGGAGAGCTATGTATGGGGTGATATTTTTTTTTTTTTGTGGGACAGATGCCCATTTTTATAAGGAGAGAGTGGACTATTCGGGAAGGGATATAGGTATGTGTGGGAAGGTAAGTTGGGTAGGAGAGGTAGCATTTGCAAACAGACAAGACAGACAAAACAGCATATAGGGGCAGTGTATGCCACATGAGGGGGTAAATACCTTGGGCAGGGAGAGGGTTGTAGAATTGGATAGTCATATGCCCCCAGATGGCAGAAGTGAGACTGAGCTCCTCACCCATGGGCAGTCACCATTGCTCCTTCACTGTCCCAAAGGTAGCTGTGCTGGGGGCTGGGTGCCGGGGCCAGTCTGCCCCTCCAGGTTATCCAGTCTGCCTTCAATCAGAGCAAGCTATCATAAAACCCATGGTGCATGATCTTGCATACCATCCCTGGTAGCTGTTGCTGGGTCACTAATCCCTCTTTACACCCAGTCCCAGGGGGACACAGGCCCCATCTCCTGAGCTTGTTCCACCTGTAAGTGGTGCAGGACTAGCAGAAGGGTCAGCTCCAGGTTATGTACCAGATGTAATTGGACCCAGTGTCATGGGCGGTTGAGGTAAGGTAGGTGGATCCACAGGAACTGGCCTACCCAATCGAGCTATATTGTGGAGGTATTTTCAAATTGTATAGGTTAGTAATGAACAGAACATTTAACTCATTCTCTCCAGTACAGCTCTTTTGAGTGTGTACCTTTAACTCCCAGTGGGTGTGGCTTCAGCCTTTAAGAAAATGAAGTTATCCCCTTACAGTTCTAACAAATACTAATTGTAAGAGGTCAAATATCAATACAATTGTCAGTAAAAACACAAACCAAAGACCAAAGCCAGAACTCGAATCCAGCAAAAATAAAAATATATACCACACATAAAACACAGTAGGACCCAAGGACAGTGAGGAATTCCAGTATAACTTCCTTTAATATAAAACAAACCAAGTACATAAGCGCTTTCATAGCAAAGCTACTTCATCAGATGTATACTAAAACACAGACCAAATCCATTAAATACTTAATTCAGCACATCACATGAATGACCATAATTTATATTAAAAGGCATACTAAAAGCGAAAAACTCATATAAAAATACTAGTCACTTTCAACCAATGTTACATAGCCACAACAATCATTCATAAATATCATGAATAAAAAACAAAATTCATCCAAAAATGCATATAAATAAAAATAAAAAATAAACAATAAATAGAAATTATATATATATATATATATATATATATATATATATATATATATATATATATATGCATCTAAGAGAAAAAATATATACCAAACAATAACAATGATCCACCAAAACTGTTGGTGTATCGCTTGCTTGCCCTTCTACTTTCCTCTTCAGTCGGCTCCGACTGCGCGACCGTGACCTCTGCTGATAGCTCACTCTGTGTTCTTTTATCAGGAACAGAAAGGGTAGCTGGCAAAACTGACAGGACCTGCAGGGAAAGAATTAAAGAACATTACTATCATGTGAACAAGGGCAGTAGCATGAGTGCCCTTTCTAAACATATATTAAGAGCTGACACATCACACTTTTTTAGATTTATGGTAATAGGATGTGTATTTGAAGACATTAAGAAAGGTGATATTAGTAACCTGACAGAACAGAGTCCAAATGGATAATTAGATTGAGGGAGGACTTTGGGCATGGCCTGAATGATAAAGTACCTATCAGACCAAGGCTCAAAGTAAGACCATTGAGCAGGAAATAAAGAAAGAATTTGTTGTTATTGTTTGGTATATATTTTTTCTCTTAGATGCGTATATATATATATATATATATATATATATATATATATATATATATATATATATATACACATTTTTTATGAATTCATTTATGTGTATATATTTGTTTGTATATAAAAAATTTCCTATTTATTGTTTATTTGTTTTATTTTTATTTATATGCATTTTTGGATGTGTTTTGTTTTTTATTCATGATATTTATGAATGATTGTTGTGGCTGTGTAACAATGGTTGAAAGTGACTAGTATTTTTATATGAGTTTTTCACTGTTAGTATGCCTTTTAATATTAATTATGGTCAGTCGTGTGATGTGCTGAATTAAGTATTTAATGGATTTGGTCTGTGTTTTAGTATACATCTGATGAAGTAACTTTGCTATGAAAGAGCTTATGTACTTGGTTTGTTTTATATTAAATGGAAGTTATACTGGAATTCCTTGCTGTCCTTGGATCCTTCTGTGTTTTATCAATACAATTGTGTTTGCCATCATGTATGCTTTAAGATAAAATATTCTGATACCTTGTATGTAGCATGGTTTTGGAATTATTAATGCAAAATATAAGTAGGCAATATTTGACGTCTAGAGGCGCAGTAGTAGATAACTGCAAAAACGTCGGGGGGAGCACTCAGCTGTAATGAGTTAAATGTTAGTTATAACAGCATGCCAGGTTGGTCCAATTAACCCAGTAACATAACACTGCATAGCATATGGAACACAACAATAAGTGATATAACAGTCAATATTGTAACAGCATGCTAGTAATAGTTACGGCAAAAGGCAACAGCATTGGTAATTTAACAAGGTGTGTTAGTATGCAACCATTGTAATATATAACAATAATAAAACACAAGGCCCAACATAACATTTTGAGAACAACATATGTTAAAAGTATGCCGTACCCAATGTATAACAATAATAAGTTATGATGCAGATAAGGGGTAGGAAGGAGACATTCCATTACTACCAGTATAGGCTATGTTGTTTTTAACAGTACTCTGATATACTCTACAGGTTTGCCCTTACTTTATGTATAAAAGTGGCTTATAGCTTCTGTAGCACTTACATACCTCTCAGGCTAACAGCATGGGACAGTATGGGCCAAACTGTAACACCTACAGGTACACAACTACAGAGGACTATTACATGTCAGAGGAACATATATGATGACCAAGGTGTACTGTGGACTGCTGTAGTGTGACTGTGCTATTTATATAAATCAAGTGTATGTTAAATCTGTGTCCAAAGGATTTGGCAATAGTGATCACAGTCTATGGCAGAATGACACTTGAGAAACATGTATCGTGCACAGTAAGAGATGTTGCACTTATCATGGTGTCCTTGGCAGGCATGTGGTTAGACTATCAGCAGACATTCACAGACAATCAGGCTTACAGCCGTACCAAGATGAAACAGTTTTATTTGTTTTATTAACCTGTATCCGTATTACACTCATTGACTTTTTATATATTGACGTCTTATCACCTTGCTGAGCAATGCTGTTAACACTCTGGTTCATCTGGACACACAAATTAGTAACCCATTCGGACAGCTACTAGAATCATTTATTTACTGGTAATTCCTATGAGGAGAACATCTTTTAACAATACATAATATTTACCTGTAATTCCTGTGGGGAGAACATCTGCTAACAATACATAACTGTTTCTATAAATATTTAGTAGTACTTGTTCCTGTCTTCGTACTCCAGTCTGTGTGTGACAAAATGTACATTATACCTAGTGTTTAGCAAACTGAGCTACTGATGAACATTGATTGACTGATATGTGTCTAGAGCTCACCTGGTAACAAACTGTCACCTGGTAATAGAGGTAGAGTGTTATACAAGACTGTAGTGACACTGCATGATAGAGATAGTAGGTGAACTGTGCATTAATACATGGAATGCAGATGTATACAATTAACCCCTAGTAGGTGGAACTATGTGTGATGTGTACAGACCATATTGGAGTGCTGGTTTGTCTACCTTACTCATATACAGTTGCAGATGGTATACTTGCAGTCTACAGCTATTACAGTTTCATACTTGCTTGCAGCAGAGTAACTAAGATCAGGAATGAGTACAGCTGAAGTGCAATGGTTAACACAAGACAATCCTGAGATACACACTATATACCTAAGCCTTTCCTATTCTAGGTTCAGATCTTGGTGCAGAACAAATATCATAATGCATTATATCTTGTACTACAGCTCCACCTCTACAATTTAGCAAAACACTTCTTTATTAACTAACCTTCAGTGATTTTGTGGTATTATTTCTGTTTTTAATTCACAGCAGTTGTATCACTCGATTTCATGACCAACATCCCAAAATAAACACATATTGCTCAACACAGCTTTATTTGGGATGACATCATGCAGTGACTGGTATACATGTAACAGTCTTTATTGATGAACCCTTCCTATAATGCAGGTGTTGCAATACAGCTGAATTTCCACAATTAATGCAGTAGAAAAGTTATTTCCTTAACATTATGAATGCGGTTTAACTTTATTCCCTTGACATTATGATTGCAGTAGAACTTTGTTTCTTTAATATTATTCATGCAGTTGAAGTTTATTTCCTTAACATTATTAATGCAGGAGAAACTTTTATTTCCTTAGCATTATTAATGCAGTGGAAACATTTTTTCATTAACATTATCAGGTATTATGCTTTCATCTTTATTGAACTGTACCTGGCATTACTCAGTTATATCATTCCAGGTCTATAACCACATTCATTACCATACAATCAAAACATACTGGCAATTACTAATGTACTATTTCTTGTTTATATGACTATCGATTGCAAGGTACATCTGTAATCTCCACAGTCTCAGTGCAACCTGGCCAGGCACCCTTCATGGGCCTCCAAGTTGTGAGCTCTCTCCTCTGCAGCTGAGGGGAGAGAAACGCACCATTGTGTGTACCTGTCTATCTTACATGCAGATTAGTTATTGGTAAAACAATGTTAATAATACTTACAAACTTATGGGACATTGTCATCCTGGACATCTTGGATCCAAGTGACCAAGAGATCCTCCTTCCTATGCTTTAGATCATCAAAATGGTGATGCACCTACTCACATGAGTGGGGAATACCAGTTGCACTGGTGAGATTGCATGCCAGCTGGACCCAGGCCTCCGATTTGTATTCTGACCTCTGGTACTGGCCCTGCAGCAGCCGGATGTCAAGGTTTTTTACAAGGAGTCCAACCATAACCCTAGACTCCAGAATACCCCACTATTGCACCTGGAAGTTTGCACCCACTCCAACACCTGCCATAGTCTCTACCAAGATCAACATCCAACAGATTCTGGCTGTATTCCTGTCTGTTTCACTTAAATAAGGCTTTTTTCCTACCTTTTGCTGCTATCGGGCCATTTTTTAAAATGTGGTGCTTCACTTGGCACTAAGTAAACCTGCTCAGCTCAGCCAAGCAGTGCTTAAACTGGCAATGCTTAGCAATGCTTAATGGTGTGCAGACCAGCTTAGCAGGGCTGAGTACTGCTCAAATGGGGATTGCTTAGCAGTGCTTTGCACCACTTAGAAATGCGCAAACTGGGTAAGTACTGCTAAAATACTCCTTGTTTAAGCAGTGCTTGGCTAGGCTTAACTATGCTTAGCAGAGCTTAGCTGGGCACAGTACCACATGATTTCAATTCTTATTTATTTATTTTACATTTGTTGACCAGGAAATTCCGACTGGATACATGTCTGTTTTCAGTGGAGGCCCGGGGAAAAAACTCCACAGAATAATAACATACAAGCAAGATATTTATACATACCAAGCAAATTTTCTGAGGAAAACACATGATTTTACAAGACTGCATAGGATTACTGTTTCAAAGTACAATATTCATTGGTATTAGCAAGATTTATCAAAATACCATAGCATAAAAGGATAGTACATGGAATGTACACGATTGCAAAGATAACATTGCTTGAAACAAACATAAGTAAGATGGGGTTGAGAGAGAATGTTAGGCTTTGTTTTGTGGGTAGTGGCTGGGTTTGGGATGGTATGTGTTCACTCATGGACTGTTGAGGAAGGTGTTTGGAGGTGAAGCACCCTAGGAGGAGATTCTTCTACAAGGGACAGAAGTGAGTGGAAGCAAGAGAGTGCGCAGGAGAGTGAGTATAATAGGTGGTCAACCTGGAGAGTGGCAAGGGCATTTCCATGTGAGTATTAGGTGTTCTTTTAGTAGTTTTTTGAATGTAACCATTGAGTTGGCAGAGATAACGGTGGAAGGTAATGAGTTCCAGATGTACCTATGTAGCTGGGAAATAGTGAGTCACCTGCTGAGTTATTGGTTTTGGTTACCTTGATTAGTCTTTTTTCACTAGGGCAATGATGTCTGGGATCAGCTTGTAGTTTAAGTAGAATAGAGAGTGCTGGTGTTTTTCAGGAAGTAGTAGGAGTTTATGAGTGAAAGAGAACTGGTGGAATGAGAGGAGATTTGGGAATTCAAGCAAATTAAGTTGAAGTGACTGACAGTGGTGGGCACGGTAGGGGGCACTGGTAGCAAATCTGGCAATTTGATTGTAGCAGATGCTGAGCTTGGCCATTTCAGTTTTGGGTAGGTTGGTGAAAATAGGAGCAGTGTATAATAGTGTATATTATACATTTCATAATTGTGTAATTGCAAAATAAATGCTTTATAAAATGTCTCTGCTTACATACAATATTCCATCTGGGGTTTAAGATACATCTCTTGCATGTATTTGCAACATACATGCTTAATACCTGTCTGTGCATTTATAAAAAATTCAACCAGGGCTTACTAGTACATCTCATAAATGTGAATTTGCACAATAATATTATTAACCTGTCTGTGTAATCACACAATTATTTCATCAAGATTTCAAATAACTCTCAGAATGTGTAATAATTGCTCTGTGTATTTGAATCCTGCACCTACTGCACATGAGGCTGTCACTCTACTTATTCAGTTAGATAGCCTTATAAGCTGCTGTTGCACTTTAATATGTATATATATATATATATATATATATATATATATATATATATATATATATATATATATATATATATATATATATATATATATATATATATATATATATATATATATATATATATATATATGAAAAATAAAAGTGCTTGGTAGATGGTAAATCCTTTATAAGCAGAAAACACCAAATCCAGAAAAAATACAGACAATGTTCATCCAAGATAAAGCAGTGCAAGCAAACACAGCAGTATTAAGCACTTTCGTCTGGTAGATGACTTCCTCACAATACAAAAATACTGCAATTAGCATCTATTTAAATACATTGCTTACCCAATCACAAATAACTGACATAATTTCCCCCATTAACAAGGCTGCATATACTAAATACAAGCCAAATATAAAACAATAATACATGAAAAAAGTTTAAAACATCCCTAAACAGTGTATATAACTAAATAAAAAACATAGATTTTAATTTCAATAGAGAAGATAAAGAAATTCTATCATTTAACCCAGGAGCATGATAGGCATCAAGCCTAATTTGCCATTTGAGTTCTACAAACTCCAAATACTCATTCAAGGGTCCCCCATGAGGTCCCAGATCTACCTGTTCCAATATAAAGAACAGGAAGGAATGGGTAGGTTCACTGACCAAATGTTTATATAATGCATTCTTTTCATTTTTATTTCTGATATCATATAAATGTTGATAAATCCTTAACCTTAGGGCATTCTTAGTTTTACCTACATAGAAACTTGCACAGAATCTACACAAGGCCAAATACACAACCCCTTTAGTGTAACAGTACATCCTTTTTGAACTGGAAATATATCCAAAATTTTTGAGCTTTATTTTTTCTCTGTCCATAACATAAGGGCATTGGGCACACCTCCCACACTTAAAAGTACCACCATTGTGGGTGTCAAATTTTTGCTTTTCAAACAATCCTTTAAGGGAAGTGTCTCTTTTGTAAACCACTTGTGGTTCAATACCAAATTTCCCTTAAAATTCAGGGTCAACATCAAATATTTTCCAATATTTGGAAATAATGTTTTTAATGTCATAAAAATTGGATGTGTAAGTAAGAGTAAGCACCCGTCCAAAATTTAAAGGTTTACAATCATTATGACTTTTGGTGGACACCTGCCCTAGTAGTGCAAGAAAATGACCATTCATTCTTTTAGTCTTAACTTCATTAAACATATCTATGACAAAGGTTTCAGGGTACCCCCTCTTACAAAACATGTTTTTTAATATTTCACATTCACTAAGGAAATCATAAAATCAGACACCATTCTGGCCAGTCTTACATATTGGCCCTTAACTAGGGCTTTTTTCTGGTGCATTGGGTGTGCGCTTGTATAATGCAATAGTGAATTTGAATAGGTAGGTTTCCTATATAGTTGTGAAACAAAACAATTGTGTTCAAAGTCTTTCTTGATGGTAACATCTAAGTAATTAATTAGTTCTACATTGCTATTCATAGTAAACTTAAGAAAACTTGTAGTTCCATTAATATAGGTGAAGAACCTCTTCAGGTCATCCTCACTATCTTTCCAGAACAGGACTATATCATCTAGGTATCGCCCATACAATACCCATGAAGTCCTAAATTCCGAGTTTGTAACAAACAGGTCCTCCCATTGTGCCAAGACAATGTTGGCAAACACTGGAGCACAGCACACACCCATTGCAACACCCTGTTTTTGCTTAAAAAGATGCCCTTCAAAGGTCACAAAATTATTCTCTAATATTATTTCCATACATGTTCGTAAAGTCAGAATGGTGTTATGATTAAGTGTTGAATTGGCACATAAATAGTCATAATACCATTCAAGGCCAATCTGATGTGGAATAACTGAAAAGAGATCACAAACATCAATAGTGACTAATATGTTGCTATCAAAAAACATGTCCTGTTTAACTTTAGTAAGAAAGTCCCATGAGTCCCTAATCACAAGACTACGTAAATCTAGAATGTTTTTCATCATATTGTCAATGAACTCAGCAATACTATAAGTTTTTGAGGCTTTTGCGTCAACAATTGGTCTTAATGGTGGGTTTTCTAAGGATTTGTGAATTTTTGGTATGCCAAAAATTGTGGGTATTTTTGGACTGCTTATAAGCATATAATTATTGGTTTCTAAGGTCATTTGCCCATTTAATAATAGCTGTTCCAATTCCAGGTCAATATTACGATATGCTATATTAATCTCATTTCTTGACACCTCAAGATAGACATCACTATACAAAAGTTCCATCATCTTGCTATTGTAATTAACCACATTCATAATTACCATGCCCCCACCTTTATCAGGTTTCATTATTCTTATGTCACGATGCTCTAAAATTTCACTTAGAAGTTTTCTCTCATCACAGTCCAAGTTAGCTTGACCAGGTTTTTTATACTTGTTCACTAATAAGTTCCTGATATCAGCTTCACATAGATTCTCAGACAGCTGTACTAGGGGGTGTGATGGGGGTAAAAAAATACTATGCCTACGTGTATCCAAATGGCCAGTACTAGTATTGTTATCATGAAAAAGTAAGGCCAAATTAAGTTTTCTTGTAAATAATTTAAGTTGTAAAATAGAGTCAGTAAGCATCCCTTCCTTAATAGGAACAAAATTAAAGCCCTTTGATAATAACTCGGGCCACCTGGTGTCAACACTGACCTGGCTGTAGTTATAAATGTTAAAATCACAGTTATTGTTGCTAATAACATTAAGTACCAGGCCACTATTATTACTGTTGTCAAAATTGTTGTCAGGGTTTATCTCCTGTATGAACCCCATCTCCCCCTCCAAGAACCCATCCCAGGGTTGTTGCCATTCCTGTAGTAATCCTGCCTCCCCTGTCTCTGGTTCTGTAACCTCTCCGACCTCCGTAAAGGAGGTTGCTCTAAAGGGGAAACATTTCCACTATTGCTTTGTGCATGCTCTTCAATTTCATTATCCTCAGTACAAGAGATGTTATTAACAGAAAAACTTTGTTGTCCCCTCGGTGGATCTGGATATGCTCTACCATTCTCATAATCCACCTTATCCCTTAATAATTTCCTTTCCTTCCTAGTCTTTAATTCAGTTAGTTCAGTGTCAACATGATTAAACACAACATTAAAATTATTACGTTTCATTTCAAACAACAAATCATTTTTAATGCTTAAATCATTAATCTCCCTTAATAACAATGACATTTTACGGTTGTTATCAGATATCAAAATTTGAAGCAATTCACACCCTTGCCTGTTAAAAAATTGTAGGAGTTCTTTATGAAGGTATGAGTACTTTTCCAGTCCAGTGGGAAATTTCCATGAACGGAGCCTCTTAGGCACCTGCTCTCTTTTAGAATACTCAGTTAAATATTCATTTTCCAGTTGCAATTTTTTATATTTCAGAAGTAGCCCTCTAAAACTGGAAATTTGTTGATCCAATGTACCTGGGTTAACATGATTATCACTAGAGTTAGAAACTCAATTAAAACCAGTTTCGGTTTTAAGCCATTGCTCAACCGATACATTAAAAGTCACTTCCTGCCTATCGACAGAAACGTTCTGAGCCTGTGTTAAAGTTAAGACTAAAAGAATGAATGGTCATGTTCTTGCACTACTAGGGCAGGTGTCCACCAAAAGTCATAATGAATGTAAACCTTTACATTTTGGACGGGTGCTTACTCTTACTTACACATCCAATTTGTATGACATTAAAATCATTATTTCCAAATATTGGAAAATATTTGATGTTGACCCTGAATTATCAGGGAAATTTGGTATTGAACCGCAAGTGGTTTACAAAAGAGACACTTCCCTTAAAGGATTGTTTGAAAAGCAAAAATTTGACACCCACAATGGTGGTACTTTTAAGTGTGGGAGGTGTGCCCAATGCCCTTATGTTATGGACAGAGAAAAAATCAAGCTCAAACATTTTGGATATATTTCCAGTTCAAAAAGGATGTACTGTTACACTAAAGGGGTTGTGTATTTGGCCTTGTGTAGATTCTGTGCAAGTTTCTATGTAGGTAAAACTAAGAATGCCCTAAGGTTAAGGATTTATCAACATTTATATGATATCAGAAATAAAAATGAAAAGAATGCATTATATAAACATTTGGTTAGTGAACCTACCCATTCCTTCCTGTTCTTTATATTGGAACAGGTAGATCTGGGACCTCATGGGGGACCCTTGAATGAGTATTTGGAGTTTGTAGAACTCAAATGGCAAATTAGGCTTGATGCCTATCATGCTCCTGGGTTAAATGATAGAATTTCTTTATCTTCTCTCTTGAAATTAAAATCTATGTTTTTTTATTTAGTTATATACACTGTTTAGGGATGTTTTAAACTTTTTACATGTATTATTGTTTTATATTTGGCTTGTATTAAGTATATGCAGCCTTGTTAATGTGGGAAATGATGTCAGTTATTTGTGATTGGGTAAGCAATGTATTTAAACAGGTGCTAATTGCAGTATTTTTGTATTCTGAGGAAGTCATCTACCAGACGAAAGTGCTTAATACTGCTGTGTTTGCTTGCACTGCCTTATCTTGGATGAACATTGTCTGTATTTTTTCTGGATTTGGAGTTTTCTGCTTATAAAGGATTTACCATCTACCAAGCGTCGCTTTTGTCTTGCAACAGCTGCCTTTTATTTTTCATTGTTTGTAAGACTCTACCTGCTTTCCTTATATTTATATCTATATATATATATATATATATATATATATATATATCTATATATATATATCTATATATATATCTATATATATATATATATATATATATATATATATATATGTATGTA
This sequence comes from Protopterus annectens, assembly GCF_019279795.1. Lineage (NCBI taxonomy): Eukaryota > Metazoa > Chordata > Ceratodontiformes > Protopteridae > Protopterus > Protopterus annectens. The sequence goes on from NC_056738.1 coordinate 240,540,465, forward strand.
TATCCACTAGTTTAAGCACCGATGAGCACCACAGCATGCCATGCAACCCCAATCAGCTATGCTTAAACTTGACCTTTCCATTTATAATTGAATCCTTCTGGTTTCTATTTTTAGATGTCTGGCATGTGTCCATTGCTAAGCGCTGCACCACGCCGTGCAAACACACACACAAAAAATTAAAATATTTAAATTTTATTTTCAGTGCCATACACTGACCATTTGGCACTTTGACAGTGCAGGGGATGTGTTACAGTTTCCAGAGATGAGTAACACACCCCCTACACTGATTCTGTAACCGTGTTACATGGCTCTCCCTCAGTAGTGCACCTTCATTAATATGCAAGGCAAGCTGCTGAGGGGGAGTCACAGACATGGCCCCAGTACCTTCTGTGTAGGACTTACACTACACCTACATTATTTATTTATTTATTTTATTTATTTATTTATTTATATTTGTTGACCGGGAGTGTGCGACTGGACGTAGGTCTATTTTCAGTGGAGGCCCGGGGAGAAAAGCTCCACAGTTAAAATAAACAGACAGTAGTTACATTGGATTACATAGCGATTAACAATTTACATAGCAATTACTTACAACATATTTACAGATGAAGAACATAGTACATCAGTAGACAACTACAATCTTTATCTGGAAAGTACATAACAGACATTAACAAATGTTAAAATAAGAAGTTCCTGCTGTATAAGTACTAAGCTTATGAGCATCTGAGTTTGCTATAATCAAGGTAGTTCGTGGAGTGGAAATAAAGGTAGTGGTTGGATGGGGTGGGTGATATTAGAGTGGGAGTTGCAAGGGCATAGCCAGCATGTTTTTAGGTGCGCTTTTAGTAAAGTTTTGAAGTGGGTGCATGATGGTACGGAAGTAATTGTGGGTGGGAGGGAGTTCCATAATTTGGCTATGGTGCAGGAGAATAGTGCTTCACCAGCAGAGTTATTGGCTTTAGTGATCTTCAAGTGATTTTTGTTGCTGTATCTTAGTGGTCTGGTTGTGCGATAGGGTTGGAGTAGATTCTGGAGGGATGGGACATTTAGTGGATGGTTTACTAGTTTGTGGGTGAGTTGAGAGTTGATACCATTGAAGGAGGTGAGGGAGTTCAAGTCAGCCCAGTTCAGCAAGTGAGAGACAGTGGTGACTATGGTAGGATGCCCCTGTGGTGAATTTGGCAATTTTGTTGTAGCAGGTCTCTAGCTTGTTTAGATCACATTGCCTTAGGTTGGTATATATTAGAGAGGCATAAAGTAGGGTGGAGATAAGGTGGGAATTTGCTATTGAAATCTTTGCTGCTTTGGTAAGAAATTGTTTATTTCTGTATAACGCTCCTAGTTTTTTGTGGACTTTTTTTATGGTCATGGATATGTGAATGTCAAATTTTAGTTTATTGTCTATTTCCACTCCTAGCAATTTGGTGTGTTCAGTTGGGTATATAGTGGTGTTGTCTTTTGCTGTGATGTTAAAGTGAGAGTTGTTTTGAGTATGTTTGGTGGGTTGGAAAATGAGTAGTTTAGTTTTGTTTGGGTTGAGTATTAATTGGGCATCGGTTAACCAAGTTTCAACAGAGGAAAAGGCTTCCTGTGTGGCTTTTTGCAGTTTGGGTAGGGACTGGGCTGAGCAGATGATGGTCGAGTCATCTGCGTATTGTATGAGTGTGCCATGTGTGGTGGCAGAGGCTAGATTATTTGTGAAAACAGAGAAGAGTAAGAGTAGTAGTAGTACATGAATTTTATTAAATCCCCATCACACTCCTACTTGTAGAAGAAGACAATTGGAAGCGGAAGCAGCACAAATCTGACATACACTCTCTTACTTGTTGTAGAAGAAGATAATTGGAAGCGGAAGCAGCACAAGTCTGACATACACTCTCTTACTTGTTGTAGAAGAAGACAATTGGAAGCGGAAGCAGCACAAGTCTGACATACACTCTCTTACTTGTTGTAGAAGAAGATAATGGGAAGTCGAAGCAGCACAAATCTGTCCAGCAGTGAGTGTGAAGCAGAACGGAATGCTAAATTCTGAGCAGTGAGTGGAAAGGAAGAACAGGAGGAGGTCTGTGCGATGATGCATGCAAAGACACAACAGGTGTGTGCAACTGGACGGCATTCAAGAAGAATGCCCTTAAAAACACATATGTTTAAAAAAAACACGTATGTATTTTAAAGTAAGTGTGACTGTCCTCCAGGAAATAGGCCTCCTCAGAGCCAGCAGGGTCTCCTCTCAGCCAATGAGCCCTAGGCGACAGCCTTGGTCGCCTGCTAGTGCTGGATCTGTCTCTGCATGCTCCCATCTTAAACATCAATCAAGCATCCATTAGCAGCATGTAACCTAGAAATGGAGGTTACACATGTTCAGCTACATCCTTTGAATCATTTACCACTTAATTTGGACATAGATCTGTAGAGTAACATGTCTGAATTGTAGTGCAAAATGTATAAGTAAGCACAGAATAGTAATGTATTGACATCACACAGTGAGTGACATCACGTATTTATTCAATGTGTCATGTGACTGTTAGAGTAACATTAGTTAAGGAGCATAATGTCATGATATGTGTTCCATATTGGAAGTTTAGGTGCAATTTATTGTAGTTATTTGCTAAGGAAGAGTAGGACATTTGATTATAATAATAAATAACAGTTTTATGATGTTCTGTTATTTCACTTAATAATGAGAATGGACTGTGTTGTAGTACAATATCAATAGCAACATATTTTTTTGTTAATTGCACACCATCTTGAATTCTCCAAACTGTCTCAAAATATTCTAAGTGCAGCAGCTCCTGACACGTGAAATGTATGTCATGTCATAGTGTACATGATATATGTCAAAATGCATTTTGTACTTGTATTATACCATCATAAATTCTGACACATGGCATTATGTCCAGAGTTCCCTTGAGAGGCATTATCATTCCCTGCTCATTTCATTGTTGTTCTCAGTTCCCCATAGCATTAAACAATAAATATGTGTTGCTAATGCTTTAAAAAATTCACGAGGACTGTAGTTATTTCTGTTTTCAATTACACTTGCCTTATATGACTGATGTGCTTTCCATGTCATCTTTTTAAGTGGTGACTGATTGCCTGCTTTTATCTAATTTATCAGCTCCACAACTCTGCATTACTCCTCTCTTTTTAATTTCTCCTAGTCTTTTGAGTTTCTAATACCATGACAAGAATGGACCCCATTCCTAAGTCAAAGTATGATTCAAGTTCATGAAATTAGTATTGTTTCAATCTTTGATGTCAGCCAGAAGTACTATTTGCAGCACCCGCAATGTGGGCAGTAATAACTCCTGCAATTCATATGGATTTACATGGATCAATAACTAAGTATGATTGTAAATTCTTTTTTAAGACCTTTTTTTAAGACTACTATTGGAACTGTTTGGGTATCCTTCTTCCACACTGCCCTCGTTTCTGCCTCCAAATTCTGGTATTTTATGACTTTGGGTCTCGCTGTACATAAGACACTGTAGTCACTGGGTGCAGAACTTTCAATAATCAATGCTACTTTTGTCTAGTTTTCGTGGACTATTATATCTGGTTATCTTGCATCTATTTTTTGAACTGTTGATACTGGGAGATACCATGTGATATAAACTTCACCATTTTCCACAATGCTTTTCAGCTTTTGATATTATAATATTTGAACAATCCCCAATGCAGCAGTTATGCCACATTATTATGCCTTTCAGTATGCAGTTCTTCTGTCATTAGTGTATCACAACCAGCAACAAGATACGCAACTGTTTCCAATTCTGCTTTACAAAACATAATTTGTCTGTTTCTCCCACATATTCAGTGGACTTTGCAAACCAACATGTACATAGTCCACTATCTTGGCCTGCTAATATTAACCTTTTGTCTTTTGGTTTAAATTCACCTCTCCTTAACCATTCCTGTGTTGATTCTGATCAACATGAGATTGTTTCAAGAGTTTTCTAGACTCAGCACTGTATTTATGCATTTTCCACATTTTTACCCTTCTCATCTGATCTTTCACCTTATATTCTTTCTTTTGTTTTTTGGCACTTTCAACTGTCTGATTTTTATCTACTTCTGGTTGGATTTCCATTCCCACTTGATATGCTTCTGCAAAAGTAAGCAGAGAAGTCATCTTTGACTTATTCCTGTCATGTTTCAAAACTTTCACTACATTTGGGTCTTGTGAGGACAGTAGACGTGTAGTCCCACAATTGCAGATCTATACATGTAATCAATTTCAAGGAGGCGCATACCGCCTTCAGAATGGGAAATATATGGTCTTGGTATACACCGAATTTTATAAATCATTTGATGAGCATGAAGCATCCTTCTTGTTTTCCTGTCCAATGATTCAACTCCTTTTGGGGTCAGTCAATCACAGCACAACTTTAAGTTATTACAGAAAGAACAAATCGGTTTATAGCCTGACTTTGTTCCTAGATGTCAATGCTGTTTTCAGTATTAATTTTAGTCTTATAAAATATTTCTTACTAAGTTTTATTATTGATCCTTCATCAGTTTTCAAATATTTATACACTCCGTCTTGCTCAAGTTCTTTTATATCACATTCCTGTCCCAAACGGATGCTTTCTTGGTTTTCCTGCTTTAAAGGTTGCTTTTGCAGATTTATCAAGACCAGATAACCAAATTACATTCTTATATCATCTGAAAAGGTTTTGACAACTTGCAATAGTGCTTTCATATCCCCATCTGATTAACTATACAGTTTTAAATCATCTACAGAAAGATAAGAAAAGCCAAATGGTAGCCATGGCCTAATCTGTTAATTAGACAGCTTAATGGGTTAAGGGCAAGACAAAAGAGTAGCAGTGATAGAGATTCACCCTGGAATATCTCCCTTTGAATTTTTATTCAAATAATAATTTAATAATAATTTGCCTTTATCATGGTTTCACTGCAACGTGGTTTGCCAATATTTCATGGTTGTTGTAATGTAACTGATCAGTGTAGAGTGTTTCCTATACATTTTAAGCATTGTTTTGTCCATGAGTGTGAAATACTATCAAATGTTTTTTGTAGTCTATCCATGACATGCTTAGATTCTTCCCCTTTTTACAGTTCTCCATTATGACTTTATTTAACAACAAATGATCCCTTGTTCCATATGACTTTCTTTTGTTACACTTTTGTTCTGTTGTTATGATTGAGTTTTCTTCTAAATGACTATAAACTCTGTCAACATCAGTTTCAGTGTATAGTTTATATGTTGTCGGCAGGCATGTTATTGGTCTATAGTTTTTATGGTAGCTTGCAGGTTCGCTCTTTACTAGGAGTATAGTTTATCCTTTTGTTAACCCGGCTGGTGTCTGTTTGGGGAGCACATATAAATAAGTCTTGCCCATGGATAAATCTTCATGTAAAGATGTTAATACTTTTAGCCAGAACTTAGATAAGCCATCTGGGCCTGAGGTTTTCCAATTAGGGGATTTTCTTAATTTTGTTTCAGTCTCTCTGGCAGTTTACTTCATCCCATTTCATATCCTGTACTCCTGTAAATTTGAATTTCTTGTGTTTTCTTTTACTTCTTCTATCCATTTAGCATCTTTGTTATGTTCCACAGGATCTTCTAAGATATTTCTCCAAAATGTATGTTTTTTTTTTGGTGGTGTTTCAATTCCTTTTGTCTTGTTTCCCAGTTCTTTTTGGGACAATCAATAAATTGCTTATTTTCTTCTTTTCCTTTATATTTATCTGTATATCTTCCAAGTTTTTCTGCTTCTGATATTTTTAGTTTATTATTTGCAATAGTGCACGATAGCTACTGATCTGTTCCGAAACTGCACATTGCTTTTATCATGTCTATCTTTCTAAGTATTTTTGTTGATCTATTCCCCCTTCTATACTCTTCTAACAGTGACACCACTTGTCTTAATATAGTTTCCTCTATTCAGTAGTTCCGTGATGGCATTTGATTTCTCCCATTTCTTTCCTTTACTGCCGACTTTTTGTGGCAAGATTGTTATTAATTTAGCTGTACAGTAATATATTCTATTTACTTCTGTTATATCGCATTAATCTCTATGAACAATTCTAGTTGCTGTGTTCATTTGTTTTATCAAACGTATAACTTTTTTTGACTTTCTGTAGTCGACTTCCTTCATTTATCTTAATATGTCTACCCATCTCTATTAAATTAGGCAATTCTTCTCTTAGATCATTTTCTTCTAAACTGAGGGCATATTCTTTGATCTCCATTTCCAGCAGGCATTCTATAGAAAGTTCCACAGCATCTTTCTGTGCCATATTCTCTTCAGTTTCATCCTGCGTCATCCATTGCTCTTTCTTATGGGAACTCAATGGCCTATCAATGGCATATCATTTCACAACATTGACTGTGTCAGAGTTGCCACAGTTTCCTGTTCTTTCCCTTGCTGTGCAACTCCAACTCAACGTTAGTACTGGTTTCTGGTGGAAGGCTCCAATGTATCTTCATATGGAATCTGATCAGATGTTTCCTACTCCACTGGTTTCTCCTTAGTTCGGGGATCCATCGCTCTATCTTGCTGAGACGTTTCTACCTTAGTTAGATTGCTCCCTTGAGACTGTAGTGATGTCAGCACAGACATTTGCATACCTTCTTCCCAACAGACATCTATGCCACAATTGCACAAACTTTTGTGTTTTCAACAAACCATCAGCTACTAAGTCTCTTACATGCCAAAATGAATAGTGAAACAAAGGTGGAAAACAAGATGTAGCAGCACTGCATATTTGACATTTTATACATTTTCCCTTAAGATATGTGTCCGTGATATATCTTATAAAACCAGATGAGTCATCTGTGAAATAATCTCTTAGCAAAATGCATGCTTCCATTGCTTTTGACAAATATGGAAGGCACATTAACATACCAAGTGCATTTGGAAGTTAGTGTCCCTCCCATAATGATGGGATAGTCCTAGACACTATATCTTACCCTAGATATTATTATAATAATGGGAAAACAAACTTTACTTTTTGCACCTGTTACATTACTACTTATACTCAAAGTCACACATTGCATAGGTTGGGTTAACTTGTATGCTGTTTTCATCTAACGCCTCAAATATCAAGTTCTCCATAATGGTATAAATTCTTAGCCATTTGGTTTGCATTAGGAAATAAATTAAAGGTTAAACAGTTTGTCTCATCCCATCTTTTTAATAAATTATGCACAGTGTACAGCTTGCATGTCTTCCCTTTTGACAGGTATTTACCATCTACCACATATGAAATGTGGACAGCTCATGCATGTTTATTAATGTGGCCATCACAAACATTTTGTTGCCAGCTGTGTTATCACAAAATTTCTATAAATTCATTGTTCATCCTGTATTGGCCATAACATTGGATTTGTTGAATACATTTTAATGTCTCCTAAACATACATTTGTGTTATCCTTGTGTCTAACTGTACCTACTGCTTGTGCAAGGGTAGGATGGGAAGGTAAAATGGTTCTGGTATCCACATTCACATTGTCTAAACATTTTGATGCAATTAGATGTGTAGGATTTTCTGTTATGGTAGCCATATCCTTTATCCCATGCATGGCTTTATATCTTTCAGGCATTCTATTATTGGATACATGATTGTTCTTCACTGACTTTTTAACAGCTCTTCTTCACCAATGTAAAATGTTTCATCTCTACCTTTACAGTGTTTAGTCATATTGTATTGACATGCCCAGTACTTTCTAAGTCTTCCCTCTAACATGTACAAGTAACCTTAAATATTAAGTAAAATGTACCTTTTTGACTCATTATACACTTAAGCATGGTATCCAAATGTCCAGGAGGGATATCACTTGATTGAGATAGTGGCTGTGAAGATTTGATGCCTGAGATGCCATGTTTACTAAGCACTGATTTTGAGCATGTAAATCTGTCATGGCTGAATGCATATCTCCCCTGTATTTAAAATGCACACTATGCAACCAGAACTGACTGTTGAATGTCACATACATCATTCTGCCAATAGATTGCTGAGCACATCCATTTAATGTTCTTGTTTGCTAAACTCAATTTTCAATTACTACAACAATTACTTTGGATGACTGGTGTATCTTCAGGCACATTTACTTCTCATGGATTACTTAGTTAGTCATGCCTAACAATTGCACAGTGAATACTTGCATACAGGACATGTTTTATTGTGTGTCTTTAATACAACACTCATACTTGTCAGGTACATTGTCACAACATACTGTATATCATTACATTTAATCTTGGGATTCAAGGAATGACTACATTCACTATTACAGAACACCTGTATCTGTACATGCATGTATTTGCTTATATGTCTTACTGTCCTGCGAGTTTGTATACTGTTATCATACCATGTCATATGAGAGTTGGTTATTCTACTGGAATCACAGGATATGCATACTTGTATATTGCGGCTAGCCGTTGTGGTAATGTTGCTGTCGTCAGTGTTTAGTGGCTGTCGATGTTTTGAGTGCTGATTAACATCTTGTAGGCTTGTCAATCATGGCTTTAATTGTTGACTAATTGCACTGTCATTTTACTTGGATGTAGGTCATATTTTGATGATATTTGTAATGTCACTTAAAGATATATATATATATATATATATATATATATATATATATATATATATATATAGATATAGATATAAATATAGATGATATAGATATGTGTATGCTTGTAGAATTTTGTTACTTCTTTTAGCTGTGCTTTTCCTCAGAAGAGATTAGGAGTTGGACATTTTCTAGGGAAGACAATACTGTGTTCCATAATTGTTTAGCTGAGATAGTAGCCATTCTACTGGCATGCGTAGCATTTTTTTCTGCTTATGTTTGGTAACTTAACCTTGTGTTTATATTTTAGTGGGCTATACTAGAAGTTATGAACTGACACCATGTTGTATCACATTCTTTCATAATTTCTTGATGTAAGCAATGATTCAGGGAAGATATTTCTTCTGGGCTCTTTTTATTCTGAGAGGCACTGGGTGACTTAGGATGCTATGGAATTCAGTGTTAAAAATATACAGATGATTGTGGCATTAAAGTGATTGTTGCCAAATGACTTGTTTTAAAGTTAATAATGGGTTAAGATAAAACTGTGCATATTGTGGCTTTCTCTACTCTTAAGGATCAAGGGGTGATTCAATTTTTGTAGTATGTGAATACAGGAGCATGAACACTAAATTAATTTAAAAGAATCCATGGAGTGGAACAAATTTAAGGGTTGGATACTAGAATGCAGTCTCAGAAATTATGTTTGCCAGATGTTTTTGTTAATCTTAGTAGCATTCTAAGTTGTTATACTGTTTAGTTATAGTAGTAGTTTGAATTAGTTGATTAAAGCTAAACATTGAGTTAAAGGGATGGTATATATATCATAAGCTTGGTTCTAGGATGGCATATATATCATAAGCTTGGTTCTGGGATGGTATATACATCATAAGCTTGGTTCTGATCTATGTTGAAGGTGCTCTAGAATATAATTAATTTGGGATCTTACCTATGTTCTAACAGAGGGTTTGTACCTGTTGTAATTGTGGTATTGTGGTGTATCAGAAAGATATAGAGGCAGTTTATGACTATTTATTTACTTGGGTAAAATTTTATTAAAATTAGGATGAGACTTATGAACATGCCTTTGGGTAGCTTTAGCAATAAAGTGGAGTAGGTCAACATGTCTTACAAAAATCACTGTCATATCACTTGCAGTATGTTAATGTCTGATCTAAGTGTACTATAGCCACTAGGATCAATTCAGGAATCAGGTAGGTGTAACTCTAGCCTTGTTTCTGAGATGACAAATTTATCACTTCAAAGTGGAACAGCCATGTTTAGAATTGTAATTTTTAGTGGAGATGGCTCTAGAGTTAAAGCTATGCAATTTTATGCCATTGCTTGCAGGGCAGAGTGTTGCCTATGTAAAACTCAAGATTTGGGAAAATGTTTCCCCTCACAAAAGTCAGCGAGTATAGTAAGAAAGTCTAAACTGAGATAGTATTAATGTTTTCTGTAATAGGCCTTATTTGCAGGATTAGAGTGGCATGGGTGGTTTTGATATGTGTGTGTGTGTGTGTGTGTGTGTGTGTGTGTGTGTGTGTGTGTGTGTGTGTGTGTGTAAGAGTATGTGCATGTAAAACTAGAGGTAAATACATGTATATAAACAGCTGCTATAAGTACGTGCAATATTACTGCTTGTCTGTGCAGCTGGTAAGTGGCAGGGTTAGAGCTGTTTGGGAAAAAGAATCCTGCATTTAGCACAGGCGGGATTTGGTCAGATAGACAAACTAAGGTTAAAAACAATAGCACATCATAATAGTATTTTGTCATGTTGTGCAGCTCTGGTTACTCTATAACCTGACTCAGTAGTGTCATTAATGTCAGGAGTAAAAACTATGTTAACAGTACAGTCATCAGAAATACTCTGGAACTAGGCACCAAACTCAAAGTATTATGTGATTCGCTCATTCTTAAAATGACAAAACTATACAATAGTCTTAAACTGGCTATGTCTATAATACATATTCAAAGTATATTCTGAATGAAATAACTCTTCTTTACTTATCAGCTCATCTTCACCACATGGAAAAACATACTTCTCTTTAGAATTATGAAATATGGATGCATACACCACCAATGCACATATGCATTCAACACATTGGACTGATCCTAACAATACACATATTGATCAGTTATGAATACCAGTAATTATGCAACCATTTTCATAAGCTTTAGTATGATTATTGACAAAACTTCACACTTTAAGGAAACATCACTAGTAAGACATTTTCAAAAACAAAAGTTATACTGTAACATATATGACTATAGGACTGTTTTACAGTTTTGGTGATGAATCAGTGCATTGACTTTATGTTCACAGAATGTCACACAATCCACACAGGAACTGGAAATGGAGCTTATGGGAGGAAAAGTATTAAACAATTGGAATGGATGGTATTATGGTTAAACTCACTCTGCAAAGCAGCTTCAAAAGGATTACAAATACATCCAGATGGGTAACATATTGTCTGCCATAAGAAATTGTTGAGTTTGAATTTCTACTCTTATACTGGATTGTGCTAATACTTTTGAGGGAAAAGGAAGACTTAATTGATATGGACCGGATTAGTCTCTCCTTTCAGTGAGTGTCAGCATAATGCAGTCCATTGTAATTGTTCGTCTAGCAGATTTCTGAAACATTGCATTTGTTTTGAGGCTTGTCTGGAGCTATTCAGATAGGACTCTAATTTAATTTGAATATGTCATCATCTTCTGATTGCACCAAGTTTTTTTTCTGTCTGGGCTTGAGCATTTTTCCATGACCAGGGTGTCTTTTTTTACAGGATTGCTAATAGGCATAATACAGTTGAGAAATGTGGCACAATTTTGCTCAAAAGGTTAATCACACCTAGATCTTGTCTTAATTTAGTTACACAATGTGGATTTTATAGCTCATCTATTGCTTCTGGTCTGATTTCACTATCTCTTATGCTGTGGACAAAGTAATGCAGTTCAGTCTTTCCAAAGCAACATTTATATCGGTTTAACATTAACCCAGAATTCTGAATAGTTGGAAGCAATGCTTGTAACTGAGAATCATTCATCTGTTTATCTGGACTAAATATCATAATACAGAATCAGAATTCCTAGACTTGGTAAGGCCTTGCTGTGTCTAATTATGGTGGCTGCCAAAAAAGCAATTACTAGAAAATGGAAATCAAAATCTAAACCAGCTATATTAGAAGTAGCGAATATAGTAACAGAGATAAAACAACTGGAATTGAGATCTTTAGAAAAGTGTAGGAGCAAACTACATAGGAAAAAATGGGAATTGTGGAAAAAAATACATACGGGGAGGAATGAAGTTTAGAAGAAAGCAGGACTTAAATGAGCTATGTAATGTTTGACTAAAATAATTGGGTTGATTATAAATTATGTATAATGCTTGCAAATGGGAGTGTGTCAGTATGGCTTGTGATGTAAAATACTTGCAACTAGGATTGTGTCAGCATGATTTGTTTTCATTTATGTAAATGTATGATTGCTTATGTCATAAGTGATGGTTTAATAAAGAGTTTTCTTGTTTAAAAAAGGGGCAGGAATTGAATAATTTATATAATGTTGCTTAGGTTATATGATATATAGCAATATATGTGAAATATAATGCTTGTTAATGTTAATTTGTTAATACAGTTTGATTACTTTTGTACTTTTGTATAAATATAAATTTGGCTATGCCATAAGTGATAATTCAGTAAAGGTATTTAAAAAAAAACAATATCATGACAGTATATATAACAACACCATAGGATCATAGGAGGTTACTAGGCTAATGCCCTAGGGCCCTTACAAGCCTAGCCAAATGTTACCCTTATTTCCGCGATCAGCACCTAACACCCCTATCCAACAGGGACATAGGTGGAACTCTGGGGTGCATTTATGGTTACCCATACAATTGTTTAGATTGAGTTTGGAGATGGGCATTGAGGTGCTCTGCTTGACATGAAGCGGGAGTCTGTTTCAAAGGTATGATAACCTCTGGGAGACAAATTTGCCCCTCCAGCAGGTTCTATTAATGGCACATACTAGGTTAAGGCCATTAGAGTGAGTAACCCTTGTACCATTTGACTTACAGATATGCAGCATTTGCAATAAAGCAGGGTCAAAGACTGCCTTATATGCAAAGCAGAGATTACTTCTGAGTAGTCTGTATGAAATAGAATAAAGTGACAGTGATTTCAGACAGTCCTCATAGGACAGATGCTGAAGACCTTGAATTTTCCATGTGAGTAACCCTTGTGGTCCCTCCAGTTGTTGCAGGTGCTTGGAAAGGTACATACCACAAGGGGCATTGCACTCAATTATTGGCCTGATGAGGGAAGAGTACAGGATGGTTATAACTTCTTTTTTTCTGGAGGCAACGTCCTTACTTATGAGATGTGCAATATAGAATGCCCATCTTACCACTGTGGAGACATGGTGATCAAAGGTAAGGTTGCTGTCAATCTGTGTGGCCAGGCCTCTGCCACTGAGTGTGTACGTAGGGTGTTGTTATTGATGTGGTAGTTAGCAGAAACATTGCTATTAGTGAAAGGGATAATAATAATTTTTTTTGCATTGAGTTTAGGCCATGAATTAGGCACCAGTCATTTGTTTGTGTAAAACCCTCTTGTAGGATGCTGACATCATTTGGAGATTCTATGACCACTCCCAGTTTGCAGTCATTAGCAAGCTTTGTCAGCCACAAACATTCCCCTGGATTCAGCAAGCTCTGCATGGTGTGCAAGAATAGTGCAAGAGCTGCTGCACGCAATATGGATGACAAGCGATACAGGAATGAGCCCGCTAGATGTGCATGAGAGCTCCTACACTATTCCTGCATGAACACAGCACCTGTATGCTAATTACAGAATTTGCAGGTGAAAACCACGCAAATGAAGTGAATTAGCGATCCAGGAAACAGGCAGGTGTCTGTGCAGGAATAGTGCAACCTGCAGAAATGTATTTTGCTACTAACCAAATACATTTGCAAATTACAAAATGGAGGCATGACAGCTCCAAAGAAAGCTTGTATTCAATGTAGTAGGCATGCCAATGGCCAAATATATGGCCACTGGTATGGGAAATAGTTGCAAAATTATAAAAAAATTACTTTTTTTTTGGCCGACTGTTTAAGCGTAGGACAGCAGTGCGCAAACGAGGGTCAGCCCGAAAATAACAAAAAAAGTTGGAAATAAGCTTTTAAACCAAAATCAGCATTCTGCCATAATAGTCCGTTGCATGCAGAAGACAACAATACCATGGAATAGTGGTTGCTAAGGGGGAAGTCTGAGTGTCAGTCTTGTAACCATGCATTAGAAGTCATTTTTATGCAAATGAGGGGATTAATACTGAATCACAGATTTCCCCTCAGTGTTAGCTAGCACCCAACTGTTTAAGTGCAACAACACCATGGTACAAGCCTAAGAGGTAGATGACCTCACAAGAGGGAGTGTCATGCATGCTGTAAGCTTACTGGAGCTCTGCGGCCTGTGTTTGCCCTTAGCTAAGCACAGCTAAGGAAGGGGTGTGTGTCTGAGGCTGCCTAGCAGTGTTTACATTGCCTAAATGTGTGTGCGCACCAGGTTTTAAACAAACAACCCCCCCCCCCCAGGAAATAGCAGCTCTGTTCACATCTGAGCACTGGGTATGTGAGGCGCACCACGGGGCTTAAACTGGAAGGCAATGGGAAGGGAAAACAGCAGTAGGAAGGCAGTCAAGGAGAACTAGCATTGCTGGCAGGTGAAATGTATCAGAATCAGCCAATTACACAGGCAGCAGCCCAGCCCAGACAAGCACACTACTATAAACTATGCAAACACCTTTCACTCTGATTTTTCCCACAAACTCTACATCACCAGTGTACACAGCCTGGGACATTTTACCTGACAAAACTAACAAAATGTTAGGGGCTGCTGTTGCTCTTATACATCAATATGTGGAAGAGGCTGAGGGTGGTGAGGATGAGAATGCTGAAGACCAACCCACAGTGAGGAGATGGAAAAGATTGTACAGACCCAGGGTAACCTACCAGGGGCTACATGAGCTGGAGATAGTGCAGTGCTATAGGGTGGACAGAAACATCCTACAGCAAATTGTTGAGCTGTGCCAGCCATGCCTCACACACAGAACCAACAGAGGGGAACCCATCCCAGTGGATACCAAGGTATGTGTAGGCTTAAGAATACTAGCCACAGGTACCTTCCAAAGGCCAACTGAGGATATCATGGGGATCTCACAGGCATTAGCATCCAGGGTACTCCACCAGTTCCTAGATGCCATGTCAGCACATGACAGTGAGCACATATATTTCTTCAACACCCATGAGGCGTTGACCAGCAATATGCATCTCTTCCACCAAATAGCAGAAAACCCTGAGGTAGTGGGTGTAAAAGACTGCATGCACATACACATCAAAGCACCACCTGGAGAGCAGGGTAGGGTCTGCATAAACCACAAGGGTTTCCCCTCCATCAACTACCAGGTCGTGTTCGATGCCCATGGCATTATAATGAATGTGTCTGCTGGCAGCCCTGGAAGCTATCACGACTTCCACATCTGGCATATGACACAGTTGTACCAGAGATTTGCCAGTGGGTCATCCCATATGGCCACCTAGTGGGGGATGCTGGTTACGCACTGGAGCCATGGTGGATGACACCCATCAGAAATGCACACACACTCACAAACAAGAACTCCATAATGAGGTGCACGCAAAAATGAGAATCATAATAGAGCATGTGTTTGAGATGCTCAAGTCACAGTTCCGGTGTCTGGTCATATCCGGTGGAGCTTTGCAGTACTCTCCAGCTACATATACACAAATTTTCATTGTATGTGCCATGCTACACAATATGATCCTGTGGAAACAGCTGCAGCAGGAACAGCACAAGGCAGGGTCACACAGCCCCCCACCATTGCCAAGGCCAGCAAAGGCACAAAGTGACTCAGAGGAGGAACAACCTGAGTCTGCCCATATAGGCAGAAGGAGGTGTGGCCAGTATGCCCAGGCTTTGGCAAACAGGCAATGCATAGCACATACACTGACATGGTAGGAACCCAGGGAATGACACCTCTCTCTGACTCACACATAGAGTAAAAGGGATGCCAAACATGACACTACCTATATTTTACCATCTATAGGGAGTGTACTATGTGCATCCAACATAGTCAATCATCCAACACCATCCTCAGTACTGGCATAGCCACAAGTAACTCACTCTTCCTATAAATTGCTGAATGCAGTAGTATGTTCTGCTAGTTGTAGCTATGGTATGGATGTGAGCATGCAAGGGAATCAGGTGGGTGAATTGGATGGCAGCAGATAGTGGGCACCTATATGGGTAGCATTAAATCCATAACAGATACTGGTGTCAACAAAGTGGGCAGTACTAGACAAGGTGACAAATCCCACTGCAGTACATGTGGTGGCCCAAATGTGTGTCAATAGGACACACACATGCATGTCAGTGAGGTTCACGTACCCAAAAACAGTCAGCAGGACAGGTGTAGATGACCATAAAGAAAGGCTGTGCTAAGGCCTCCAATTAATGGAAATGGATAACAGCCCCCCTTCAGACCTACACAGATAGACTACAACAGATCAGGCACTTATATGTTAGTTCTGCAGGGTATGAAGTCTGAAACTGAAATGTTGGTCAATAAAACCTAAGATCTGTACTCTACTGATATGCCTCTAGTCTGCATGATAGGTCAGAATACAAAACAAAATAGAAGCCAACAGAGTACCTGAAATACCAGTACAGTCATAGTAAATGTTTACAGTTGTCAGGTGTGCCCCACCACAATCATATGTAGAAATGCAGTAACATGCATGAGTGGGGTTAATAACAGTGGAGCACAGATTACCTGAGCTGGCTCAATTTACAGGATAGATTGTTGCATGTGTACAATATGCAGGGCACTGTGTGTTAGGTTGTTGTGTGTTGTACATTGTGTGGAAGTGTTCATCATGTAGGCATGGATGGTTGTATCCCGGTGGCCTATGGCTAGTAATGTTGATGACAGGGCCATGTTCTGACAACTGCAGTGCCAACCACAATGCATTCCAGCAAGACCCAATTCAGCAGTCATCCATACTCATTGCTCAGATGTCAATATCTGTCACCATCTGAAAGATGGACATGCCATGAATGCGGGCCCAAACATACAAACATACAAACACTACACAGGTGGAAGTACCCTAGACACAGTACATAAAATGTAACTGTCAACTGCACACACATTTAGAATTGTACATACAGGTTAGTAGCACATTAGTTGTCTGTGTAGTATGGAATACTGATGTATTCTGGCCAATCACTAGCAGACCACGAAAGGCACAGTTATGAAGTAATGAGAGACTGCCTATGTCCCCACACTAGGCAGCATAAGGGGAATGTCCCAGGTATATCTGTGAGTCAGCTGCAAGAAGCCTCCATATCACACATGCACTCTGCTCACCCCACCATCATCCACAGGTTTATCACAGGTCATATCCCTGCTGTTGGAAATGAGTACAATATGATCCCCTCTTCTGTATGGGAACACCCACAGAATGCAGTATGCTGAAGGGGTGTCCTATACAGGTGTGTCCCTACCTGTAAGCAGCAACCTCCCAGCATATAGATCAATGGATTAATATGGACATAAACTATTGCCATTAACACCTACTTACCCTGTCACCCCAGGGGAACCCAATGGCTCACAGCCTAGGACTGTAGGAGTGTAGGAGTGACCAAATGCACTGGCCTGCTACAGATGGCCTACATCACTACCAAATGCCCTAAGTCCTGTCAAAGGCCTGTGCCTTACCCGTACTGCCAATGTATGTTATCTCATGGGGTCCCAACTAACAACATAACACAGTCCACAGAACACAAATGCAAGGCCATGTTGACCAATCCCAGTAGCATGCCAGCCATGTCCTTCTGCATGAACTGTGGACCAACCCCTAAATAACTCTGGGATGAAGGGACAACAGTAGGGATACTTTGCAGATATCACTCACATAATGTTAGGAAGAGGCTAGAATAACAGAGTGGGGGGTGTAGAAGCATGGATGCCATGGAGTGTGTGAAGTCTGAAACTCTGATGTGTGTCCATACTAACCCTGCCTGCAAAACCAGTAATGGGTGGCTACAAACCCGCTCATAAACCACAATGTGAAGTGGAACTGACCAGATATATGAGCCTTGCCTCTGGGCAACCTGGGTGAATCTGTATAGCTAAGAGATAAGGCCACAGAAGGATATGGCCATTCTGTTATGTCGATAGATGTACAAGCAGGGTATCCTCAGCCATCACAGTACCAAGGTGCTGGACGATTTACACAGATGCATCAGCAAGTGTCTGCAGCTACTCCTCCAGAATGGTATGAGTGTGCAAGAATATGTAGGCTGCAGACCACAATACTGGACACAGCTTCATTCATTTTGTATTTCCCAGCAAATAACTGTGAGCAAATTAGTATATCTGTTGGTAGTTGATGACATAATACATCACAGTGTAAAACAGTACATGTCTGAATATCTCTGCTAACACCAACCATGTAACACAAGCAGCACATACAGCAATAGTTACAGTATCCCACTATATTTTGCCCATTGTGACTCTATATTGTCAACCTATCTACAGATATCCTGCAGAAACAGGTTGCTAGCTATAGGTGTGGAACACAAAATCCTGCACTGGTGTACAACCTTCCTGGGATGGATTCACACACTCAATACAGAAGGTCATACTGGGCATGCTCCTACACTTAAAGAAATGAAGCCCATGTCTGACAACAACAGTGGACTATACATATCTGTCAGTCGCAGATGTCTGTGCACACAAACCACATTGCACACCATTCATGCTTTGCACACACATTGGATAGGAATACTCACACATATCCATGGCCAACAAACTATAATAGGTCAAACACACACACACACACACACACACACACACACACACACACACACACACACACACAGATGTGGGGAAGAGAGAGGCAGACAGTGACAAAGAGATTGCCATCATGAGGCCTGTCCCAACCACCATACATCCAATTGGCCAATATCACATGATGTGCCGATGTCAATCACTGTAGACATTTGCTTTTGGTAGCCCTCAGCCCTATAGTGTCTGTGGTGTTTGTGATAACTGTGTAACATGATAGTACAAATCAGTATTCATCTAGCATTTGTATACCTAGTCTTGTGAAATGTAAAGTTATGTGTGGCTGAGTGTTGTGTGTGTGTTTCCAGAGGAATGATTTATGGTCCATTCACGCACACTGCATTTTCCATAGCCCATGTTAGCACTCATGCTGATGTCAGCTACCTTGAAATAACCCTCTGGCCAATTATCAACCCCATAATTTATGTGGTGCATGTGATAACTGCGTAATGCTATAGTGTAACATACTAGTTAGGTGAAACTGTGTGTGTGTATAGAGATTAATGATTTTGAGGACATTCACAGTCACTACACCTACCATTGCCCCACTTTAGCAAGACTGCTTATGTCAGTCACCTTGAAATACCCCTTTGGATAAGGGCCATCCCTATAATCTCTGTAGCACATGCGATAAATGTGTGATGCTATAGTGTAACATGCTAGTTAGGTAGGAGTTCTAATCCCATACATGGCAACTGTGAAACTCTGTGTTTGTAGAGAGTAATGATTCTGAGGGCATTCACAGTCACTACACCTCCCATTGCCCTACTTTAGCAAGCCTGCCGATGTCAGTCACCATGAAATACCCCTTTATACAAGGGCTAGCCCTATAAACTCTGTGGTGCATGCGATAACTGTGTGATGCTATAGTGTAACATACTAGTTAGGTAGGAGGTCTAATCCCAGACATGACAGTTGTGAAACTCTGTGTGTGTATAGAGATTAATGATTTTGAGGTCATTCACTGTCACTACACCGCTCATTGCCCTACTTTAGGAAGCCTGATGATGTCAGTCACCTTGAAATACCCCTTTGGAGAAGGCCCAACCCTATAATCTCCGTTGCATATGCCATAAATGCAGGACAATGTAATAGCAGTAACTACACAGGTATGGGTTTCAATCTCATCTGTGGCAAGTGTTTGTGTGTGTACATACGTATGTGTGTACCTAAAAGATTTTGGCTCCATTTACAGCCAATACACATCTCAGAGCCTGACTTTACCAGTCCTGCAGATATCATCCACCTTATAAGTACATGTTGTCAATCCTAAACCATGTCAGGTCAGTGGTGCATGTGGTAAATGCATAACATAAAGGTCTGTAAAGATTGTTAGATAGAGGTTTAAACCTCACTGCTGGCAAATGTAAATGTGTGATTAGGATAAAATTATTTTTGGGATCTCTCATCCACTACATCACCCAATGCCAATATTTACAAGGATTGGTGATGTTCCTCACCTTAGAAGTACCTTGGGACAGCATCCATCCTATAAGCTCCATGGCATGTGAGATAAAGGCTGTACACTGTAATGGCAATACATGGCTAGGTAGGGGTTTGAATACCAATACTGGCAAGTGTTTCTGTGTGTCTGTCATCAGTATCCTGTGTGGAGGTTGCTGTAATTGTGTAAGAACAGGGTGCATTGTGCGGAGGGTTTTCCTAAATTATTATATTGAGGACCTACTATATGTCACAATGTCCACCTTACAAGGACAATAGATGTCAAACACCAGAGAGACTGGTATAGACAATCCATAGCCCTACATGTGACATTGTGGATCAATGAACAATATAGGCAACACTTGCATTACTCAGAGAACACTCTCCACCCATGTCTCATACACCAACATACTTGGCTAGGTAACAGCCACTATACTGGTAGTTCCCTGCATATTGCCTCACAGATAGTAACCACAGTGTGATTGCAGTGGATTACATGACTCTTGACCACAACAGTGCCACTGACATCAGAAAGTACTGTGATGTGTAACATCTCCTGACTGAGTGTGTGTTATCCAGCAAGTAAAAGGACATGGCACCCTGTTCCATCCCTACAGTAGGCAAATAAATGCTTACAGTGGTCCTTTTGCTATGTTCCCCACTGGACACCAGCGACAAATGTAGAGTCTGCAAATGTAACCTACAAAGGGAATGCCATGCCTTATATACATGCCCTGTATGGACAGACACTACTAACTTCACTGAATACCTGCATCATGCTGTCAATGTAGGTGCAAGCATGACCTCAGTTCCATAGCCAGGTCACCCCAAATGAGGTTAGGAATGCTACATCAGAAGATAATGATCTGTACACACAACATCTCCCAGAGATGCCAAGTACTCTTCCACATGTCAAAGAACATGCGTGTCGGACATGTGCACAACCCAGACACTATCCATGTTATTGAATATAGATCACATACATGGGAGGCAGTGCACATCACTGGCCACCCTCAGTAGTAATCCAGATGAGTGGATGGTGAATACAATGCCTACCTGTGGGGACCACTCCAGGAACTACACCCCTGAGCCACAATGGAGACCATTGCCATGTGGCCTGATGCCAAGGTTTTCCCTTTGCCTAGCCTTTTACAGCTGTCAGGCCCATTAACCTACCACACACCTGTGAAGCAAGGAGCCTATGCATCTCAGTACTGGCAAGTGTGTGTGTGTGTGTGTGTGTGTGTGTGTGTGTGTGTGTGTGTGTGTGTGTGTGTGTGTGGAGATTAATGATTTTGAAGCCATTCACAATCACCACACCTCCCATTGCCCTACTTTAGCATGCCTGCTGATGTCATTCACCTTGAAATAACTCTTTGGCCATGTATCAGCCCTATAAGTTCTATGGCGCTTGTGATGACTGTATAATACTGTAGTGTAGCAAACTAGTTAGATAGGGGCTCTAATCTTGATCCTGCCAACTGTGA
>NC_056738.1:240566860-240599360 GCF_019279795.1 Protopterus annectens
ACTGTCTGGGACACCTGAGTATATATAGCTAGTACAACAATATTTTCCTTTTGTATGTGTTTCATACATGGGTAGTATCCCAGGTTATATGCAGTCACACTTGCATGTATTGTATCATTATGTTACTACTGTTAACACTGCTTTCCAAAGTAAGAGTAGATTGCAGATTGTAGTTCTGGAACCATGCACCCCTGCAAGCAAAGCTGAACTACTGTGTGTATAGGATGTGTCATTGAAGGCTGCTGTCATGTTGCAATGGCGTACCTATCAGTGTCAGACTTCTATCTGTCAAGAAAGTAATCCTAATGCATAACCTGTTGGCTAGCTGATTTCGGTCTGTCCTCTGTACAGATGTGCAGATGTCATGTATCCATCTTGGCTGCTTACAGGCAATCTATGCTTGACTGACACTGACATGTCTGCCCAGCTGTGTTATGAATGCCACAGCTAGAAATCCACACCCTGTACATGCCATGGGACCTCAACTAGACTACCACAGTTAACAGAACATGCTTGGGTACAAGTCTCCAACCCAGACACTGGCCATGTTATGTAATATATGTTGCATACATGTCAATTAGAGCACCTCACTGACCCTCTACAAGAGACAACCAGATGACTGGATGTTGCATTTAACTGTCACTCTGAGGATCACTCAAATGGCATCAGTTGATAGATGGCCTGCTGACAAATGTCAGGTGGCATGATACCACTGTACCCACATCCCCTACTCTTCTCATCTCTCCATGGACAATATCCTGGTACACACCTAGAAACACCTGCACCTATGGATCCCAGTACTGACAAATGTGTCAGTGAGCATTGCTGAGAATAACAGTTTTTGTGTGTTTGCAAACCTGCAGTTGATAGTACCCTGAGAACCTTCTCACACACTACACCCCCATTGCCATAGTTAGAAATGGCTGCTGCTGTAATGGACATTAAATGTACCTTGTTACACTCTTCACCCTATGGGCTAGCCGGAGCTTACAGTGCCAGCACAACACTGTTGTACAAATGGGTAGATAGGCATGGGTTACCCTCTGAGTCCTGGCAAGTGTATGTATGTGTGCAAGTGTGTATATTTGTAGGATACAGCATTCTGAGGCCACATTCTCCAAATATAATACACCTGGCCATACAGTGTAAGGCATAGTGATGTTGCTGACATTAGGAGAGCCATGACAAACCATCACCCTACTATCCCTGTGGCATGTGCAATAAATACATATCCCTGTAGTAACATTTTTCAGATAGACAAGGGGTTGTATTGCAGTCCTGATCAATGTGTGATTGTGAGTATGTCAGAGTATTATCATGGGTTTCAGTGAGTAAAATATCCAATGCAGGGTGTGGGTGCTGGGTATACTGTCTTTACACCATGATACCCCCAGTACATGTCCCAAGGTCCACTTTATGAGGACCACTGTCACCATCAACCATACAGGTAACTGAGTACACTATCCAGCCCAATGATGCATGTGCTGTGTGCAAATTATCTGTAACAGAATGGACTCACTGACAAGGTAGTTAGCACTGATTAACCCAGGTTTCTCAGATGTGTCTATGACTGTTATGTGTTTATTAATTTGTATATGACAGTATGTCATACTATGTATTGTTCATTTACACCCAGTACATCCTCCATTTCCATACTGTACAAGGCCTGGTGATGTTCCTCAATTAGCAAGAGAATCGGGACACACCTCATCCTAAAAGCTGTATAGTGTGTGCAATTAAGGCCAAACACATTAGTAGCAATAGGTACCTAGGTAGGGGTTTTACTCTCAGTTTTGCCAAGTAAGTATGTGTGTATTTAAAGAGACCTACTTCAGTTTGCAGAAAATGCATGTTCCAGGAGGTCATCTGTCTGAGAACTAAGTGGCAAATGTTAACATTTCAAAGGAATCATGCCATGGATATTCATTCCATCAAAACTAGTAGTAGATGTGTAAATGCCCTCTTCCCCACTGTATAGCTGACAGTGATACTGGAGTTGTTATATATAGTTGGTTGTCGATGTTGTGGACACAGCCACCCTCATTGGGGTTATTGTTGTGTGTATCCCTTAGTCTGCTGTAATACTGTACAGTTTATGTTAACAGGTTAAGCAGTTGTTACTCACACTATGTGCAGCTCTACACCACCCATGCCCTCCAAAGTGGAGGGCTGTACCACCCACACCAGCACACCTATGTTTACCAATTCTGGGATTGCACTACATTGGGGAAGGGGACATATACCCTGCCAGTGCCATCGTCAATGACATTAAAGTACCAGTCTGATTATTTACAAGTGCGATGTTTTGCCTATTTTGCCTTGGTGGAATTACATAGGCTAAAATGGGTTCACTGCAAAATTAAGTACATCCATGTGTACAGTATTCTCTGTGTATGGCATCAACATCAAAGCCTTTGTGTGTGTGTTATACAGAAGCATGTGGTGTGTGCCACCCAGTACACTTACCATTGTCCACTGTAGAAGGGCTGCTGACATCATCCACCATGCACTCACCTGTATACACCCCTCAGACCTATCAGCCATGTGGCACATGCAGTAACTGTTATATAGACCTTTTACTTGTGTTCAGCTGTACCCAGGATATGACACAGTCAATGTGTCACCACAGTGCCATACCCCTTGTAGGAAACAACAGCAGATCAACATCCTGCTGACACATAGACACCTACAACACAAACTGAATACATTATGGAGATCACTATCAGTCAGTGTTAATAACAGCTATAATGCAACATGTCTGGATAGCTACATATCCTGACATGTAAGCATTAAACTTTCCTGCTGAAAACATGTTGCACAGCATTACATTGCTACACCTTACTACATTTACCCTGTGCATCAGAGCCATATTAGGCTATTAGGCTATCCCTGCATCAATGGTATGGATGACAAGGATGTGGCACAAGTATCATCATATGTACAGGGTGTGTTGTGGGATTGACAGAGATATAGGCTGAGACATTTGGTTGACATCATGTGTGTGTGTTAGGGGGTTTTGTTATTAATTCGGCTGTGCAGATGTGGTGTGTGTAGGTATGAAGGTGTCCTAGCTGTGTGTGTGTGTGTGTGTGTGTGTGTGTGTGTGTGTGTGTGTGTGTGTGTGTGTGTGTGTGTGTGTGTGTGTGAGTGTGTGTGTGTGTATGTATGCACACAGTTCGGCCATGTGGCTGCCCTATACAGGGGTTTGTTGGACAGCTGCAGACTGTACATGGCAGGGTGTGCAGTTAAGCATCTCCAGCCATGGATATGAGAAATGTGCTTGCCAGGTGTTCCCCAGGCACTACCAGGTACAAGGCCAGATATGGTTCTCTCCCCTGATGATGACAAATATCTGCTGGATGCGGGTCCTTGTTGGGACTGGCCACGACCAAGTGCATGTGGCCTGCTGTGTTATGGTGTGGAAAGCAACCCTCTGCAGTGCTGGTGCTGGTACTACCACTACAGGAGCGGATCTGACTTGTTGCATGTCCACATAGACCTCCACCTGTTGGTGTTGCTGACCTACGTCCACATGGCTGTTGCTCTACTCCCACCATATGCTCTAACACAGACATTGCACGATCAAGGATTCCCACCATCTTATCCAATCATCAATCCAGGACCTCTGCAAAATAATGGTGGGCACCTGCAAGATCACAGATGTTGTCAATAACAGCAGAATGACTAGCCCTCTGGAGCCTCAGACCTTGTCTGGTATAATGTTCCATACATGCCTGTGCCTCCATGACAGCCCAAAACATGTGTCTGGTGACACCTGCTGTGGCACTTTTACCAGGGGCATGACGGCCAGCAGCCCTACTATGAGCACCCCTGTACATCTGCTTGTGTGGTACCTTGCTGGTCATCCAGCTATGGCTGCTGTGTGCAGACACACTTGCCATAGTCACCACACTGTCCTGTCCCATACCACCACCTGCCAACTGTCCCTCATCTGTGGCCACTGGTGATGGGGTATATATAGGCAATGTGACTGTGTGCGGGGATGGGTTGGATATTCCCATTAACTCAAAACACCAGATTTGGAACAGTCGCATATCAAACAGAATACATGCATATATGGAACCACAGTGGCCATTACAATGGCATGCAGGTTACAGTGATAGCAATAGGTCACCATTTATTGAAAAATAGGACATATGTCCCAACAGTAGGTTTGGTGTAAACATACCCATTGATTTGTGTATTTAGATTATTGGTGCAGATATGGTCGGGGAAGAAAGAGATTTCAATCAACAACTTATATATCCTTGTAGTTCTCACAACTTTAATGAACAGGATTTGTTTTCATATACATTTTCTGAAGGTTTTGAGGTCTGAAAATCAAATGTATGTCATTATTTGCTGACTACAAATCTGAGATCATCCCACTGATTTGCCACAGGGCAGAGGAACAGGCAGAAAATATGAGCCAATTATCTGGACATTCTGAAATGATGTGTACAGTTGAGAGGTATAATTATGCATACAACTTACTACCATTCCTAGGATTCAAACCATGGCTGTGTCTGATCAAAGTACCACAATTTAATTGCCAGCAGAGTGTGCTGTTTGAATATTGCTGTTTATCTCTTCAATGTTTTCTAAGTGTCTCTCATGGTTGTACAATCTGATCTTGTAATTACAACAGTCTCATACAGACATTCCTAGACATATTTTTATGTAGCACAGTGGTTGACACAACAGTACTATTCTGATATCATATGTTACTGAATGCTACAATTCAGCCATACAATACCAAAGTAAACACTACCAGTCCAGGATTCAGTCTTTATTGGCAGGCACAGTTTTCTTATCTGACAGACCTGTGGAGGGAATGTTTGTTAACACTACCTGACTGTCGCCACACATATTCCCAGATTCCGAGTTAATATTAGGCACATACCTCTCAATCTGTTAATGCACACACTCAGGTCATAGCTTGACAACATGGGGTAGAAATAGGGACATATTTTGAATATTGCTCTCATAAACTTGGAGAGTTGCTAGAGTGACATGTTTGTTTTCATATACATTTTCTGAAGGTTTTGAGGTCTGAAAATCAGATCTATGTCATTATTTGCTTTGTCATTCATATTGATCTCTATCTCTTTAGTGTGTTCTGTCTCAGTCTCCCTTGGTTGTACAATCTGACTGTGTTTTTACAGCAGTCTTATACAGACATTCCTAGACATTTTTATTATGTAGCACAGTGTGGGTAAACGTGGTTAATACAACATTACTATTCAGAAAATGCAACACTAAACATGCCATACAATACCCGAGTAAACACAAGTCCAGCATTTAGAGCTTTATTGCCAGGCAGTTACAGTTTTATTTAAATATGACCTATAAGGGACTATTACTGTCATATTGTCTGGTTTATTCAGTACAACCCATACATAAAACAGTTTTTATACTGGCAGCTGACTTTCTACTACTTTTATATTTATTTGGCATGACTACTACAAGCAGGATTGTTACTCACCAGCTTCGTGATGCAGCCTTTGTAGCCTACTCACATGGGATTCCTGAATTCCAGCCCAATCATCTGCAGCTGTAAGGGAAATAGAGAAATATTTAGCCATACCTATCCATCATATACACAGGCTGGACATTATTAAACAGTTACTGGTATTAGTACTTACACACTGCTGGGACATCACCCCTCTGCCTTGATTCTTGGACCCACTGTTGGTGCCTGACCTGCTCACCAGTCCGAGGGATACCAGTAGCATTGGTGAGGTCATGGGCAAGATGGTCCCAAACTTCTGCTTTATATTGGGAGCCTTGGTACTGGCCCTGCAGCAGTCTCTCATCATAGTTTTTTACCAGGAGTCCTGCCATGTCCTTGGACTCCTGTATGCCCCAGCGCTGTGCATGAAAGGGCATTCCCTCTCTGACTCCAGCCATTCTGCCTACAGTGGAAAGTTGCAACCAGTTATGAGCTGTATTCCTGCCTATGGGGTTTAAATATGGCCAATTTCCCACCCTTTGCCATGATTGCATGGTTTTGAATATGCTGAGTTAAGCTACAGGCAAACCTGCTTAGTTAAGGTTGGCATTGCTTAAAGGGGCAGGTTTAGCACTGCTTACCAATGGGAAAATTCATTTAGCTGGGCTACTCCTTGCTTAGCAATCATATTTACACAATGCTTACACCTGGTAAGCAGAGCTGCGCAATGCTTAGCATTGCCTATTTTTCATTTTATAGACTATTTGCTGTATGGCATTGATTCATCATTCATTACATATTATAAATTTGTTTACTGTCCCTGACATCCTTCAATGTGCTTTTATTACATTTATTCATGTGTGACTATGGAGCACTTGTGTTTATATGGGGATTTCACAATTTTATTAAACTTGACACCTCACATCTGGACCCATTGCAGTACTCCGGTTAACAAATATGTTATTTAGTAGGTAATACTGAAAAAAATGTTTATGCACTGCTTTCACATGTGAAATTGTTATAGTGAGGATCAAACCAGGAATGGCTGCTCATAAAGCATATGCTCTAACCACTACATTATTGCAATACTGCTTATGTTGAATTTCTCTTGCTATGTAACTTCTTGTGCTGTTTAAGCTGGACTAAGCATAGCTAAGCAATGGGTACACCCACGTAGCTACGCTTAAGCTTTATCACATTCATAAAAAAAGTTTTGTTGTGTTATTTTAGCTATAACCTTCAGAATATCCCTGTTAATGCTAAACCTGTACTTTTATCAGCTTTCTGCTTAGTGGTGGGACATTTATCCCTTTTGCCTTTGACCACTTTTGTTTTCCTGATGGGTTGGAGGTGTTATGAGAGTTCTTGCTCATTTTTAATTGCCGAAAGGCAATTCTGGAGTGCAGGGGTGCATGTATTGTGAGATATCTGCTCTCAGACACACCCCCTGCACTTGTACACATCTCAGTGTCCATTTAACAGCACAGGCAGTGCGCCTTCATGAATATGCAAGGCGGGCTGCCATGCTGTACAGGAACAGTCCCTGCCATGCAGTAATAACTTATTCCTGCACAGCTGTTTGTTGAATCCCCGAGCTTTAGTTTTAGCTTATACTTCAGAGAAATAGATTCCAAATAGTAGAGGTCCCAGGACTGATCCCTGTGGAACACCACTGGTTATAGGTCTGCTGTTGGAGGTGTATTCTTATAGTTTGGCTACATGGATTCTATCAGTGAGACAGTTAGCAACCCATCTAATGATATACAGGTTGTTACCTAGCTGGGTGAGTTTGTCAATTATGCCTGAGTGGGGGATAGTGTTAAAAGCGTTGGCTAAGTCGAGGTAAGCTGTATGCACAGATTTCCCGTCATCATGAGCCTTGGTGACTGTCTCAAAGAAGTCCACTAGGTTTAACAGGCATGGTCTCCCTTTGACAAATCCTAATTGAGTAGGGTAAAATATTTGGAGGTCATGACTATCTTACTTGATAAGGTCCATGATGATTTTCTCCATGGCCTTGCAGATATGGCTAGTCAGGCTGATAAATCTTTAGTTCCCCGGGTTAGTGGAAGCACCACCTTTGTTCAAGGGAATAATGGTGGCTTTTTTGCATTCATCTGGGATGAAGTCAGACTATGATTGAAAAGAGTATCCAATGGCATTGCTAATTCTTGTTTGAGTTCATGTAGGACACAGCCTGGGATGCATGCTATATCGACTTTTAACAGGTCAGTCACTTTATACTAAAATACTTCAGGTTCTGAGGTTATACTTTGGTAGCATCTTGAAACAGATGCAGGTATTCAAAAAGGCTTAGTGTGATGTGGAAGCCTTAGGTCAGAAGGTTTCCCTAGCATGAGTAGCCTTTCCATTGCACAGATGAGTCTTTCACTAAGGTTTTCCTCTCATAGGGACCTGTACATGGAGAGTGGTCTAGCATGTGAAGCCATATACTAATGCAGCAGTCCAAGGGATTAGTTAATATTAATTAGCTATGTGGTCTCCTCTGGAATTATCCAGCGCTCCCAATTTTCTCAGAAAATTTATGAAACATGACATTCACACAAACTCACTTCTATGGATGTACTCACTGTAGAGATAATTTCAGTGAAGATGTGAGGGTGGAGGTGGGTTGGAATTGTTTTTTGATGTGTGTGTATGTGTGTTTATATATGTGTGTATGTGTGTGTGTGTGTGTGTGTGTTTGTGTATATCTGTTGAAGCATAAATAGGGCTATATAATGTGGGTGTGTAATGTGCACGGGTGAGTGTGTATGATTGTGTCTTCTTGGGTGATTGAATTAGGATAGACTAGATACTGAATAGCAGGTGTGGTTATGTGTGTGTGTGTGTGTGTGTGTGTGTGTGTGTGTGTGTGTGTGTGTGTGTGTGTGTGTGTGTGTGTGTGTGTGTGCATGTGTGTGTGTATTTGTGTGTGTGTGTGTGTGTGTGTGTGTGTGTGTGTGTGTGTGTGTGTGTGTGTGTGTGTGTGTGTGTGTGTGTGTGTGTGTGTGTGTGTGTGTGTGTGTGTGTGTGTGTGTGTGTGTGTGTGTGTGTGTGTGTGTGTGTGTGTGTGTGTGTGTGTGTGTGTGTGTGTGTGTGTGTGTGTGTGTGTGTGTGTGTGTGTGTGTGTGTGTGTGTGTGTGTGTGTGTGTGTGTGTGTGTGTGTGTGTGTGTGTGTGTGTGTCAGGGTGTGCAGTCAGCTGAATGGGTGAGTGTTTTTATGTGTGTGAATGAGTGAGGGGGAGCCTTTTTATGGATAAATGATGTGAGTATGTAAGTGCTTGGATGTCTGGGTGTTTGTGGGAGTGTAGGGAGTGCCTTTTCTAATGAAATGTATTGGTCAATATGAAAAACTCAGGTACACTCAGGTGTGGTAGATAAGCCTTTGATTCAGAGATATGCTAATGAGCCAGTAATGACATCTGCCTCTGAATACTATGTTCTCACCATCATGCTAATTGGCTGACATAGAATGAGCAATGAGGATTTTAATGCATCCCGGGGAGAATCTTCACATTGAAGCAATGAAAGCTCTCAGTTTTTGCCTTCCTTCCTCTAGGGATATTTGGCAAAACACACTGTAAGCACCTGCTATGGAAAACATTTTAGCATTTTAAACAGATTAGGTGTTATGTCTTCTAATGTAGGTAGATGAAACAACTACATTATGTCTTTTTTAAATCAAAACATATATCTTCATTGCCATTTTTTTATTAACATGACCATTGATACACACCAGTCAGTTGGCCCATTTGTACTTGTGTAAGACCAAGGCTTTGCATTTTTCTAAGCAATGCTACAACTTTAAAGAGCAGAAGAAATGGTTCCCTCCTTCATGTGGTTAAGGCTTATGGAGCAGCAATTGTTTTCAATTTAATCTCCACTGGTTCACAATTAAACTGATCACCTTTGCCAAACACATCAACACTGACTTATCTTTTGTGGGAATTAAGCCTATCTTGAATGCCACAGTTATGTGGAACAAATTAACTATGCATTGACCATCAAGCACATAAAGCCAGATCTAAGATGTATGCTCCTTTCATTCAGATATGGTTAGAAATCTGCCAATGCATGTGAATTTGCTTGCAGGAATATGGATTTCTCTGTGTTTCAAGCAACTCTGAACATTGTGAGCATAAGTAGCATGTGATACCACAATAACATCAGCTCCTTTTAATCCTGAAACTCATTTGAGTACCATGAAAAGGAAGTTTCTCATTTCAGACTGTTTCAATATCAGACACAGTACTAAAACTGAACCCAGAAAAAACACTTTCTGAATGTTATTTTCAATTTTGTTTTCAGAAGCAATCTCAATTCACTTTGTCCTATAAATGACATTAAAATGGCCCAGCCTTTTACACTTTTTATACCTGCCTCACAATGTACACTGCTTTAATTCAACATGATAACACTTCTACTTCAAGTATTTACCAAGCATATACTCTCTCTGCTTCTTGCACATTTGCTGACTTTGAGCAGATTTATATCTCTTCTTATATGTACTGTTTTCTCTGCATTTTACCTCATGTTTCATTTGCTACATTTAAATTATCATTTTACTTTTTTTCCTAATTCAGTTTCTCTAATAACTATTTCTATGGCCTTTTCTAAGTTAGATTATTTTAAGTTGTAGTTCCTGAGACACTTGTAAATCAGCCACCCAATAACAATTCTGTCTATAACCTCTTCATCTTTCATACAATTAAAGCTACAATTTTCAGCTACTTAATCCAAGCGCCTCACAAAAGCTTCTAAACATTCACCTTTGGCTTGTAAAATGTGGAACCATGCCCTTTTATGCATAATATATATTTTTGGCACAAAATACTTATTGAACTTTCTAATTACTGACTCATGTAATACTCAGTCAAGTGAGAATGAAAAGTAACTGCATATTGCCTCTACTTTTTTTTGCAAGTTGAATACAATAAGGTGTTAGAATCCAGCAATGTTTTTACTTGCATTTATTCTGATTCTTTAACTTTGATGTTGCTCCACTATCTGCAAAGCATTGTCTCCAAGCAGTCCAGCAAAATAATTCTAAGATAAAAGGCTCAGGTATGTTAAACCGTCATATTTGATAAACATTCAATTTTCTTTGGCTGAATGGTTCAAAAGCAGTAAAGTGACCACTTTGTGAGGTAAAACTATGTTTTCAGTAAAAGATCTAAATCTAAGCTTAGCAGACACTCTTGTTGGTGGCATGGCTTTCTGAATGAAACTGTATTTTTGTTTCTAATTCCAGAAGAAGATCCTGATTCTGACAGCTTGTCATGAGGAGACATCTGCTCACCTCATAATATACATTCATTCTTAAGAAAGCAATATTATGCAATAGTGTCAAAGTGGGAATGGCTCTAATAAAGATTCACAATATATACAGACTTGGTCATCTCTGCTTGTTATTACAAGCAGGTACGGTCAATTGGATAACTATGTAAGGTGTTGTTCAGATATCAGCTAGCCAGCTGTGTTGCAGTTGAAGATATCATAAAGAAATAAGTCTTGTTTTGCCATGTACAGAATATAACTCATTTAATAATATGAAGGAAAGGAAAAATCCTCACAGTTTGATTATACTTTGATAAACAAACAGACAAACAGTTAAATAAATAAATAAATAAATAAATAAATAAAGGACTTTGAAGTAATTATGTGATTTTGAGAGAAACAAGGTCAAAGTGGTTAAAACTGGCCACCACAGGACTCTGTAGATGAGAAAGTCCAGCTAGATGCCAGGCATAATATTAATACTATTTCTAATGCTAATGCTAATACTAGTACTAATGCCAATGCAAATGCTAATACTAATATTAATGTTAATACTAATACTAACAGTAACACAAATGACTTTTACTACTAATAGTGGCACTATTAAAACATCATTATAAAGAAAGGAAAATTCTTGAAAGGGATTGATGAAGTCGAGGGAAAATCTCACTTTGCAAACAAAACAGCATCCGGTATCAAGATGTTATTGTAACATAAGGCTAAGTTTGTTGACAGCACCACAACTGATTTCAAACAGGCCTAAAAGTATATTTAAACGTTATGCTTGCATGCTTTGTAGGTGCATATCAGAAATGCCAGTTATTATTTAAATCACATGAATGAGAGATTTGGAATCAATGGATTTTGTAATTGTAGCAGAAGAAGGGTTATCAACATGCTCTGACTGTAGTTGTTTCGGAACACGTAAGACCATTAGGTAAAAAATATTACTAACACTATGTATGAACATACTATAGAATGGTTGGTTTAAAAAAAAAAAACATCAATTTTCAGTGCTTGACAACAATGGGCATGACTCAGGGGGAGAGGATTTATAAACAATTCTAGAATACAGGTTCAGAATTCAAATTATATTAAATGCTGGTCAAGATCCTGGTGCCATTGAATATATTATCATTGAAAATACCCTGAAACCAAGAACTTTAAGATAGATATACATTTTAGTATTTGAATTTAATTCATTGTAGTTTTAATATGAAATTGGAACTGTGTATTTATTGAGTAATTCTGGATTTGTGGCATGATGCATTTATGCATTTACTGGATTGTATCATATGACATATAATTTCTGATAAAGTTTCATTTTGTACTGTAGAGAGAAAAGCTTTTAAACTTGTTGAAATTTAGTTTGTTTTGAACATCAAAAACTCCAGTGTTTGCCTGTATTTGATTTGGACTGTTGTTGTCACTGGTTTGTCTCTACTGCTTTTTGTGTGATTATGATGCTAATACTAATAATGGTGGTAGTAGTGTTGATAGTAGTAATGACATGTTTATCAGAATAAGTGTGACTAGAAAAAGTTTTCTAAGGATTGTAATGGAAATGTCTATACAGAGATGTAGGGATGTACAGAACTAATGGTGGATCACAAGTACTACCAAAAGCTAAAAATACTGCATCAATATGTCCTGGCAATATCTCTGGATGCATCTTAAATAGCATGAAGCACGATTTAGCCGCATCCCTAGCAACAATGTTCCATCTCAGCCTCCATACAGGTTTTGAGCCAAGTGAATGGAGAACAACTATAGTCATTTCTCTGCCTAAGGGAGGACCTTCTGCAAACTCAGGCAATTACAGACCCTTGGGTCTGACCAGCCTCATATACAAAGCTATTGAAAGACTTATCAATTAACTAATCAAAAAGGACAAAGGGAATCTCCAAACAATGGACGAATATCAGTTTAGATTTGTTAAGGGCAGGTATTGCTTACTCAATCCGGTGGACTTTTTTGAAAAAGTCGAGAAAGCAATGGGTGAATATAAAATGGTACATACCGCATATCTTAACCGGACCAAATCTTTTGACACCACCCTATTCTTAGGCATAGTAGGAAAGCTAAATAAACTAGGAATAAAACCCTCTGTTACCCACAGATAGGATGAAAGAAATCAGAACTCTACAAAGATACCAGTCATCATTGAAATCCCCCAAGGTTCTGTGCTGGGACCTCTCCTGTTTAGCATCTACTCCTCTGAAGTAAAAATAATACTGAAGGGCTCATGATTGACTAGATTTGCAGATGACTACAAGCCAGGATCAGTCATTGAATCCCTGAATGACTTAACCATCCTGTGGGAAGGATTGCCATAATAAATAACTGGTACCAAAATCATGGACTGAAGCTAAATACCAAAAAATACATTATCATAGCATTTTAGATGTCATCTACTCCATAGAACCATCATATTGAAAGTAAGCCCCTAAAAATTAATTCAGTTGCTTGGGACTTTTGGAATTTATGTGGACAGTCACCTAAATTTCAACCAACATGTGTCGATTGGCATAAGAAATCCCTTCTATATTGCACAGCATGTAAACAAAGAGATTGTGTTTAGATCTAAGGATGTCATTGTCAACCCTTTACTCAGCCCTCATTAGGACAGACATTGAGCACAATACCAGCTTTGGTATGTATCTGTCCTGACACATGCAACAACTGAAAAGTCTGCAATGATACCTTATTAAAAGGATACAAAGCCTAAGCAGTATGTCCTATATGCACCAACTCAGAGTCCTCTCACTATATTCAGCATCCAATAAACTGCTAAGAGGTGACCTGTGTCTGGCATAGGAGGCATCCTCTGATCCATTACTGATGGATTTACAAAACATGAGCAAGTCAAATGGCATCATAAATACTCAGTGTAGGGATCTAAACCTCTTTTGCAGCATCAGCAGAACAGTGTGGAGGGACAGGTACATCTTGCAGAAGATACCACTGTTCTGGAACAGAATCCCCATACATTTAAAACAAAGATCACCTCTGTCCATACTCAAGTAGGACTTGGATCTATGGATGGCAAATAGAAAATTTACTCCATGACTGCCTCCTGTACTACTAATGGAGAGAGGCAGCTCCTAGTTACTTTATCCCATTTGTGGATACCTTCAAGTTAGGTACAGTATGATCCCAGTTATTCTTACTACGGATAATATATAATTATCAACCATGGAATGGGTAAGACCAATCAAACCCCAAATTAGGTTAATTCAAGTACAAAAAGGGAATTTGACTCCAATTAAATTGGTCCACAAGGTGCAGCTAGCCTAGTATTTACCTATGAACTTATGAAGGTATGACCATCAGTGATGACATGCTATGGTAGGCAAAAAGCAATACAGTTATGGCTTTGTTGGATTACTTAAGTATAATCATAGTAATCATAGTTTGATGTCTGGTTGTTTAAAATATTTTACCAACTAATTCTAAGTCTGAGTAGAGCCAGATGCATTACTGATTAGACAGTGTGTAGAGCAAGTAGCATGCAAAACATGGCACTATGGTCACACTTTATGTGGCGGACTGTGTGTTTAACATTTTAATGACAAACCATACATCTGCATAGATTCTAGAATACTGATGTTTATCCCAAAAATGTGCTCAGAGAGTAGGACTCAGGACGTGATACAGAGCTGTAAATACAGTATCTTAAAGGATTACCATAAGTCTTTGTAGAGCCAGGGGCACAGCTATTCATCCAATCGGTGTGCAAAGAAAGTGACACTCATGATAAAGTACCTGAAACATGAGAAGGATGGAAGTGGGAGCCAAGCAATGTGGTCCCAAAGCAGCAGGGTGAAAATCTTGACAAGCACATTTAAACCATACATAGTTTGCGTTTTGAAGAGTAGAAACAATATAACAGTTGTGTGTTAAATTTCAGAGTATTAACTTACAATTAACAGTAAACTTTGGCCTGAATGAAAATTCACTCTAAATTATGAAAAACATCAATTTTTTGGGCAAATAAAACTTTATGTGTGGTCCAATCAGTAAAAATATGTGTATGTTAACTGTAAACTGAATCTCAAGGCATATGCAGTAAGGATGCGACGAAATTGCTTTAATAATTGACCAATATAAATGGTAAAACATATTTTTTGTCTACAATGTGTCTTTAATTTACTGCGGACACTAGTTTCATCACCTTTCACCCAGAAATTACCTAACTAAGAATATGCTACTTATGAGAGTATGAACCTTTATTGACTATGAAGGTTAGATCAATTATCCACAAATAAAAACCGTGATGATTACTTTTACATGCAAAACAATCTCAATGCACAATCACATTACCCCTGAAATGCCAGATGAATGACTGTTTAATTGCAATCAATTGACCTCTATAGTATGTCACTTCTATATGCAACCCACCAACACATCAAGGGTAGACACTTTATGAGTGTGTATACCCTTTTATAGGTTCATAGATTAGTACTATACTAGCTACCCTTGCAACTCATTTTAAGCTTAGCCAATTATCCCTTATGTGACTCAAGCCCGGCACCTTATGTTTGCAAGGCAAACACCTTAACCATTAGGCCACTCTCCCTTTAAAGAATGATTGTGATCTGTAAAAAGAAATAATGCTTCCATCATATATCTCTACTAACAATTCACAGATTGTTACCTTATCCCCTCTAACAAGCTGCATTGATAATCATTTTATAGTTATGAAGTACATGTAATAACCTCTGCCTTGAGACACAGCATGATGCCCCCAAAGATGACCACTTTCTGACTGAGTTTCCAGTAGGAAAATTAAAAAAAATATATCCAAGAGATACAGATCATAGCTCTCGATCTCTTAGCACAAAAAAACTAGACAAAGCCTCCCAAAACAGGGTCACATTTTAAATATTGCTCTTATAGACTTAGAACATTGCTAGAATAAAAGGTATTGTGTTGCCATGCATTTTCTGAAGGATATAAAGTCTGAATACCAAATGCCTATCATTATTTAGTGACTTCAGTCTTCACTGATTTGCCACAAAAAACAGAAAACTACAATTTTATGAGGAATAGACCAAAAATATGAGGCAAAAATCTAGACATTCTGTGAAAATCTGGATAATTACCTTTGTTAATAATGTGTTTGGCCAAAGCATTTTTCTCCTCTCTTGTCTTAATACTGTATATGTGTGCGTATATCCTTTTTCTAAAATTTTGTTCCATTTTACCTATGTAGTAAGACGGACAACTTGTGCATTTGGCCATATATACTAGGAACTTTGTGCTACAATTTCCCTTTTTTAAAAATATTTTGGTTCTATTATAATTCTTCAATTTTATCTCTGTATTCTGGCCAAACACATTATTAACAAAGGTAATGAACATCAGTTCAGATTTGGTATTTTAGAGGTGGGAAAACATAACCCCAGAGGTGGTAATATTAAAAGTAAATTAGCTTTCAGAGAAAGCTATTGGCAGATATTAACAGATGCAACCACCCCACCAGGACTGAATGATTCTATATCTATGAAAAGTATTTTTGGAATATATGTAAAATATATGTATTTTTTTATAATATCGTACATTTTATTCCTTGTTTTTTTAATTCTTTTATGGCTTAATATACTTGAGCAAATGACATACTGATGTATCATATTTTGTATTCATACATATAGTAATTTTAGGTAAATTGTGGCAAGTATCTCTTTAAATGAGAGCTTAGGATGATATTTTGGCGCCAACTTAAAGTATTTAAACAATGAGTTGTAGAAGTTGTGTGTTCTGATGAAGCCTACGTTTTGTAGGTGAAAGCGCTTAACCTTTTTTCAGTAATAAAAGTTAATTTTTTTATGATGCCGTTCTCTGCCTGATATTTAAGGATATAAGTCATCAAGTTTCACGGTTCAAAGGCATTTCAGCGTTCCTTCAGACGCCGTTTGGTTTTGGGACAAGTCAGTACGCTATTTTCCTTCTGGTGTCATAAACATGGATGTGACAGAGTAACAAATGAATGATAGTCATATTAACATGTAGCTTAGCATTGGCAACAGCTGTACCAGGCTAGTATGCTAATCTAGCATTTGCAGCTATATATACACCCTCTAATATTACTGTGTGCTCACATGTGGCACCTGTTCATGTTGCAGCAAGACCCAACAGGTCAGCCATGAGGTCCACGGACTTACAACAATGTGGACCATGTGTGTGTATGGCACACACATACGGAGAGATCCCTCTGTGTCAGATATATTAGCATCTGTACATGTGCATAGAGCAAGGGACGTACTGCAACTGTTTGTGAAGGGTGGACATATATATGTTGGTGAAGGTTGTTATGTGCATATGTCTATGTAGGTTGTAGTGTGTGGCAAACAAGACAGCATAAAGTGCTGGTATATGACATGTGGTGGTTAAACACAGTGCGTATGATTTGTCAGGTTTGCAGTGTTGCAGCCAGTGAGGCCTGCTAAAGCTACATGGGCTGAGAACACCTTCAATCCATTCTGCACAACACTGTGCAATATTATTACATAATTGTATACCTCACAACCTTCGCATAATTGATATTCCCACTATGAAAGGTGGACTGTATATGTGTCTATATGTATATCTATATATACATCAATGGATGTTAATATGTATGTGTATATATATATATATATATATATATATATATATATATATATATATATATATATGAGAGAGAGAGAGAGAGAGAGAGAGTCATATTTAATGCGATAGATGCCTGGTGGCAAAGCCATGGACTCAAGCTCAGTGTTGAAACTGCATTGGCATCCCTTCTGGCAAAACATCCATACCCATGAACTACCACATAGGTGGTAGTCTACTTAACACTGAAAGTGTGATAAGTGATAATGTGACACAGGTGGACAGTAGTGTCCCCTTTGATAATCACAGTGCCACACTAGTCATGTAATCTGTCTACATGGCACACCTCCTCACAAAAGGTGTGTCATCCAGGGAAATATAGGTCAGTGTTCCCCTCTACTCATCACACATAAAATCCATTATAGAGTACAATGCCCCATGTGATATGTACCTCACAAGACATCTACAGCAACTGGAAAGGCCACAGACATACCTCACTAAGAGTAATACCAGCCTCAAACAGATGACCTATGCAGTCTGTCTCACAAAATCACAGCTAGACTACATACCGCCTACCCAGAGGTGACCTCTGCCTAACATACAAAGCTATGTCAAATCCAGAGCTGTTGGACATGCTCCACGTAAACAGATCACAATTCCTACCAGCTACATGCTCTAGGGACCTAAACTTGTCACCTCAATAGACAGAACATGCTGGAGGGATAGATTCCTATCTCAGAGACATCCCATACTCTGGAACAGGCCACCTATCAATAGCAAACCAAGCTTCTCATTAGCAGTTGTCATGAATAATCCTGATGATTGGATGGGAGATAGGAAATACACACCAGGAATCACCTCTGTGGCTCTGCTGGACAGGGGCATGTGAAATTAGATTACATGTGTGTCAAAGGCCAGGGTAGCATATGACTAGGGTGTTGGAGCTAGAGTAATGCTCCCAGTCTATGTTTGGGTAGTTGAAGTCGCCCAGTATAATGGTGTTTGGAGAGGCTTTCATATTTTCCAGTGTTCTCAGGAAGGCCGAGTGGGGTTCCTGGGTTTGGGAGGGTGGTCTCTAGTAGGCTATAAACTGGAAGGCAGTTTTACCCACTGTTAGTTGCACACGGATAGTCTCTGATGCTTCATGCTTTGCCACCAACCTGGAGGTGTGGGTATCTTTGACGAATATCGATACTCCCCCTCCTTTTGTGGTTAGGTCCAAGTTTTGGGGCCGAAAAGCATGGTATGATGTATAACCTGGTAGTGCTGGGGTGCTCTCGGGAGCCCTGAACCAGGTTTTTGTTACTGCACAGATATCGATGTTCTCCATGCTAAGGAGAGTTTTAAGTGCATGCATCTTAAGGTTTAGACTTCTGGCGTTGAGTAGCATTACTCTTAGTTTCTTATCCCTTCTGATACCTATGGAGGTGGGTTTGTCTTTTGAGCCTTGCCTAAAAAAGGCACTATAGGGGTAGGAAGAGCCTTTGGCAATATCCGAAAGCCCAGGGGTGACAGGTGCAAGCCGTCCCTAGTGAAGCATCGTGGCTTGTCGAGCATATCATCCCTAGCTGACAGGCATTGAATCCCCTTTGGATGACACCAGTACTTAATCCAATTGTTGAAATTGTTCATCTTGTCTTCATATTGTGGCATCATTCTTGGTGAGGGTAAGGTGCTACTCAAGGTCAGGGTCATACTGGCTTGGGATACATGCTCAGAGAGCTCCTCTATGTCTCTTTTCATGTAGTCCAGGGAGGTATGTCTCAGGTCATTCACACCAGCATGGACAATGACTGAGTCATATTTGTACTTGCCTTGGAGTGACCTGAGTGCTTGTGTTATGTGGCGGATCCTAGCGC
This sequence comes from Protopterus annectens, assembly GCF_019279795.1. Taxonomy (NCBI): domain Eukaryota; kingdom Metazoa; phylum Chordata; order Ceratodontiformes; family Protopteridae; genus Protopterus; species Protopterus annectens. The sequence goes on from NC_056738.1 coordinate 240,586,040, forward strand.
CCGACAGGCTGCTCACCGTGACCTTCCCCTTGTTCAGCCTGGTGAGCTGGACGTCAGTGTGCCTGACGATAGAGTCACCTATTACAAGTGTATCAGGTGTGTTGTTTAGCCTTAAGGGCTGTGACTGTTTGGCACACTGGCTTTGTGGGATATGTGTTGCACGTGTTTTGTTTTGGGGTAGAGGTTGCTTGGGTGTCTGCTTTGGAGGTCTCTGCTGCTTAGGAAGATCTTTATTTAGAGCCTCAGAGTATGTTTTTGTGTGATTATCTGTTTGGTTTGCTGTCGTGGTAGGTCTGTGTGAGACTGGAATTGTAGTGAGTGTGGTTTCCTTCTCCTCCTGACTGGTTATGCCAGTACTGAGTTGAGAGAGCTTAGCCTCCAGTTTGGCTATATGGTTGCATCTCTCACATGTGTTTGAATTTGTTGGGAGGAGGAGAGGTTTGTCTGTGTAGATGAGGCAGTTGTAACATTGTCTCAAGATTCCCAGATTCACCAGCCTGACCGGAGTGGAGATTTACAACTGACCTTTGGACATGCTAGAATAATATTGGGAATTCCTTTATAATTGAAAACAAGGGCCAATGGGGAGTGAGGGTGTAATGCTTTTAATTTTTAGTGCTGACTTATATAATTGCTTTAGTGAGCAAGTGCCAGGTAACTTAAGTGCAATGTGTTACAGGTAACTTAAATGCAAAAACAACAAACAGTTACTTTCTTTCAAGTGAAACAAGGAAATAAGTACAGTAAGCAATGCAGATATCACTAGGGATCCACAGAAGCTCTGAGAAGCCGTATTTTAGGTGGAATTAGCATTCCAGGGAAATAACACGCAAACAAACAACAAGCATACAAACAAAGCTAGATTCAGCAGGCCTTGATCTAGTCTATGCTACAGCAAACAAGGTGTACCAATTTCAGTAAGAAACAGTTCAAATATGCAGGCACTATACACCTTTAACCAGAAATTCCCAGCTCAGAAGGGCAGAGTCCAGCCTCTCCTCCCACAAGAGTGCAGACCACAAACCTTCTTAATGTAAAATAACTGTCCTGAAGCCCAAGTGCAAAAACCAGAACTAATACTCTTTAGGAATAACAGACACTGAGCTCTCAATCAGAAGTTCCCAACTTAGAAGGATGAAAGTTACCTGTCCTGCCACCACAGTGCATGCCACAAACCTTCCTAATGTAAAACAACTGGTCTGAAGCCCAAGTGCTTAATCCAAAAGACTTAGAATGATAGCTACACTTTAATCAAGTTACTACCAAGCAGTAATAAATACAATTGAATACTTTAAAGAATGCCTGGATTAGTGCTCAAGTTATACGAACAAAGCTAGATTCAGCAGGCCTGGATCCAGTCTATGCTACAGCAAACAAGGTGTACCAATTTCAGTAAGAAGCAGTTCAGATATGCATGCACTATAAGCCTTTAACCAGAAATTCCCAGTTCAGAAGGGCAGAGTCCAGCCTCTCCTCCCACAAGAGTGCAGACCACGAACCCTCTTAATGTAAAATAACTGGCCTGAAAGCCCAAGTGCTTAAACCAGAATTAATACACTTTTAGAATAACAGACACTGAGCCCTCAATCAGCAGTTCCCTACTTAGAAGGATGTAAGCTACCTGTTCTGCCACTACAGTGCAGACCACAAACCCTCTCAATGTAAAACAACTGGTCTGAAGCCCAAGTGTTGAAACTAAAAGGCTTAGAATGAGTTACACCAAGTGGTAATCAATACAATTGAGTACTTTTAAGATGACGCAAAAGCAAAATAAAGTAGGAAGAAACACAAGTACAGTAAAAGCAGATGATTTTTTTTTTCAGAAAAGTAGCAAAAGCAGTAGTAAATACAATTCTCATGCAGTGCAAGCTGGCACACTTGAATATGTAGCAATATTAGGCCACACACAGTTTGAAAATATGTAATTAAATTAAAAAGGACTAAAAGCAACTGCAGAAAGGGTTAATTAGGTAGAATGCAGTAAAGAGATGGTCCTGGGGGAGTGTCTTAGATCAAGTCTACAGTGGGGCGGGCACTGCAAAAGCCACCAAATTTAAACTCCAACCAAGAACTGGGAGGGGGGGGTTGGGAAAAACAGTTTCAACACAGATGTGAGGAATGTGCAAATTATAAAGCCAAAAATATATACTGTTTTCTCTCTCTCTCTCTACATATATATATATATATATATATATATATATATATATATATATATATATATATATATATATATATATATATATATATACAACAGATATCTAAGCAAAAAATTTAGCTCTATAATACAGAATAATACAGAGAAATATAATCAGCTCTATATATTTGCAGATAGTTCTGTAAGGCTGTCTCTCAAACTAAGGTTCCAGTTTGAATGCAGATTGTTAAGGTCCAGTGTACATCTGTCCACCTCTGAGGATAGTACCCAGTCTGGCTTAGTACCTGATACTGTCAGTAGCACACCTGCCAGGCACAGGTACTGTGTCCGTGGCCAGAGACGGTGATCTGTAAAGCCTGGCAGGTACAGTCTGCGGCTGTCCCACAAATCCTCGTATATGGCAGCCACATGGTGGAACTGTGTGCATGCAGACACACACACACACACACACACACACACACACACACACACACACACACACACACACACACACACACATAAAACAGACACCTAGGGCTAACACATACCTGCACACATTACATCAACATTGGCCCATAGCAGTACTCTTGGACCTCACACACACACACACACACACACACACACACACACATACATGTCAATTGTATGGCTCAATGTAGGCCTCTGGCAAACCAACAACACACCCTGTGCATATGATGAAACCTGTGCCACCTACTGTCATCTGTAACATTGATGCAGGAACAGGCTACCATGGTGATGCACAGGGTGACTTTACAGTAGTATAGCAATGTTAGCATGTTGTCAGCAGTAGAGTGTTATGATATCCTTGAAGGTGTAGCTGAACAGGCATGATGCATTAAAGCTATGATTGTCAATGTAGTATTGTTTACACTAGTGTTAGTTCCAATAGTGTATTGTCCACCCACGTGCCACTTGGCTGATGTGTGTAGTATTGGCAACATGTGTTAGAGAGTGCGCAGTATGTGTGGGATGTGTGTAGCACAGATTTGCAGGTGTACATTTGTGAACATAGTGGAGGTGCACTGTCTGCATCTAAGTGCATAGTGGACACATGGGCAAGGTGACATGCCCTATGTTACACAGTAACACTCCATAGTTTCTAGTGGTGGCCAGTATGCATTGTACTACAGACATTTTGGAACTTGAGTACACATGTGTGTATTACATGGTTTGACACTGTGCTGTGGGTGATACTGTTACTATCTGTCATTGTTTTGTATTCTGGTAGTATAAATAACCTCAACAGCCTGACCATAAACAATCATTAGATGATGTCTTGACAACTGACACACAGATGTAGGACACACAGTAACATTTGGATCCTTCGGGTACTATACTATGCCAGTAACCAGTGGTATTCACCTGCACCCATTCCTGAGACCACTCCTGTTTGCCATATAGCTCTCTTAGGTACAAGCGATCACAGTAGGGATATGTCCATCCATGTCTGGAAATGCATATTGTGGCCTATAATGCATTCTCCAGACGACACATACATCCTGCACAAGGGTATCATACAGACAGGTACCTGTTGTCAAGCCCATGCTGTAAAGCTATAAGCCAACAAGAGCATAGTCATCCACCTTTACAAAACATAGTATCCCTACAGTACCACATAGGTAGTAGCCACCAACATGTTGAACAGGTACCGATGTGTACATGCAGCCAAGTGTTACGTCATCTCTACTTTGGTAATCACATTTCCAAAGGTATTTAGAAATCCCTCACTGGATCACATAAGCAATAAGGAGTCTGCATGCATATCCACAAAGGTTGTTGTACACCTATAATGAATAGCCATCATTGGCAGACTTTGCTGCATTTGAACAGGTCTGTAATATACCTCAGCCATAAACCCTCACTGACACAATTCAATAGAAACCGTAATGAGTGTGTGTGACACAGATGACCTAGGCCAGGGATCACTGCAGTGGCTGGCCTTGTCACAAGCATACAGATGTGATCTAAGGTCTGAAAGGCAGCAGCACACTCTGGCAAAGATGACAGATGTGTTCATGGAGAAAGCAGGGTTCCCACCTATGAAATAATTGAGGTCACATGTACGTATATGTATTTGCCACACAGCTACCTGACATGTGCAGTGCACATACTGTTGTCATACTGATATGTCATACAGAAGTAAAAGCAAAAACCACAACACATTGACCAACAGTGTCACACACACACTCACCCAGTGCAGGCTTCAAACCCCTACCTAACTACTTCATGATACTACAGAAGTATGCATTAACACAACATGCTATACACATTACTGGGAGCTATCTTTTCCACAGGTATATTTGTAGGATGGTGACATCATCAGACTTGACAAAGATTAGTATACCACTTTTAAGGTGTTTTACTACTCTCCAAATAGGTTGCTCCTCTCCAAGAGGATCACACACAAACACACACTTGTCAAGTCCAGGATTCAAACCCCTACCTAACTACTTCATGATGCTAGACGAGTATGCATTAACACAACACGCTATACACATTACTGAGACTTACCTTTTTCACAGGTATATTTGTAGGATGGTGACATCATCAGACTTGACAAAGATTAGTATACCACTTTTAAGGTGTTTTACTACTCTCCAAAAGTTGCTCCTCTCCAAGAGGATCACCCACAAACACACACACACACACTTGTCAAGTCCAGGATTCAAACCCCTACCTAACTACTTCATGATGCTAGACGAGTGCGCATTAACACAACACGCTATGCACATTACTGAGACCTACCTTTTTCACAGGTATATTTGTAGGATGGTGACATCATCAGACTTGACAAAGATAGTATACCACTTTTAAGGTGTTTTACTACTCTTCAAAAAGGTTGCTCCTCTCCAAGTAGAGGTGACATCATCAGACTTGACAAAGATTAGTATACCACTTTTAAGGTGTTTTACTACTCTTCAAAAAGGTTGCTCCTCTCCAAGGAGATCACACATGGCACACACACTTGTCAAGTGGAGGATTCAAACCCCTACCTAACGATACTCAAGGAGTATGCACTAACACAATGCACTATACACATTATTGTGAGTTTGAATTTCCACAGGTATATTTGTAGGATAGTGACATCATCAGACTTGAGAAAGATTAGTATACCACTTTTAAGGTGTTTTACTACTCTCCAAAAAGATTGCTCCCCTGCTCGGAGATCACACACAAACACACACACTTGTCAAGTAGAGGATTCAACCCCCTACTTAACTACTTTATGATACTACATGAATATGCATTAACACGACACGCTATACACATTACTGTCATTTCTTCTTTCCACAGGTATATTTGTAGGATGGTGACATCATCAGACTTGAGAAAGATTTGTATACCACTTTTAAGATGTTTTACTACTCTCCAAAAAGGTTGCTCTTCTCCCAGGAGATCACACACACTTGTTCAATGCAGGATTCAAACCCCTACCTAACTACTTTATGATATTACAGGAGCACGCATTTACATGACGCGCTATAGACATTACTGTGAAATTTCCACATGTATACTTGTAGGATGGTGACATCATCAGACTAGACAAAGTGGGTTACATTAGGTGACATTAGGTGGGCTACATAGAAGGAATGTCATGTGATCATCAAAGGAGAGTTTACTATCTACCTGTGTCCCCAGGGCCATAATGACTTTCTCCGTACATACTGGATTTCCACCTATGTGGTAATTTGTGTGCACTTTGTTTTATCCAAAGGGGATGACTATGCATTTTTTGGCATTCTGCTTGAGGGCATTGTTTTGACACCAGGTATCTGTCTCTGTAAGACCCTTCTGGAGGATGTCTGTGTCAGCCATAGAGTCGATTATGGACCACAGTTAGCAGTCATCTGCAAACCTGTTCAGCCATACTCCTCCTGTGCTTGCCTGTACCTCTGAGCAGTATCTACTGAACAGATGGGGTCCCAGGAGGACCAAGACCTGCGTGATGCCATTTGTGACTGGTTTAGATTCGGACATGGCACCCGCAACCCTGAACATGTGTGTTTGATCTGTGAGCCACTTGGCCACCCATCCTGTGACATAGTTGTTAATGTCCAAGCTGGTAAGCTTGTCCATGATGACATAGTGGGGAATGGTGTAGAAAGTCCTTAGAGAGGTCCAGGTGGGCTGTGTGGACTACTTTCACCTCCATCTATGTCCCTGGTAACTGTTTCAAATAAGTCAACTAGGTTTAGGAGGCAGGATCTGCCTTTAACAAGGCCAAGTTGGGTAGAGTCCAGTGTCTGGAGGTCCCCAATGTCTCTGTTTATGGGTTCCATGATAATTTGCTCCATAGCTTTGCAGACCAGGCTGAGTAGACCTATAGGGCAATGGTTTCCAGGTTCTGTTGTGTTACCTCCTTTGTGGAGCTGGATGACTGTTGGTGTATGCCATTCTTTAGGTACATAGCTTGTGGTACGATTGAGTCTGGACAGTGAATGTAGGTGAGGGTGTAGTTCCTTTTGGGGCTGGTGTAAGATGCAGCCTGGGACACCATCCAGTCCCATTGATGCTGTGTTCTTAGCTTTGGAGAGGGCTGTCTTGACCTGCATGTCCATGAAGTCTGGGGCTCTGCATTCTTCTGGGATGGACACAGGCCCATTTGGGGGTGATGGGGGGAGTTTGCACTGAACCTGTCCCCCAGGATGTGGGCAATGTAATTTGTTTCAGTATATTTCTTGCCATTTTTCAGTAGCTGTCAGCATATTTGGAAGTTGCCACCTACATATCTGGTATAGCTAAGGAAGGCTTTGTGGTTGTTATTCTTACATTCCTTGGCAATTTGTCTTTAGAAACTGGCCTTGGATTATTTTATGAGTAATCATTGTTTCTTCCTAATAATGATCAGTGATGCCTTTCCTTTTATGAAGTTTGCTCTATTGTGTTCGTTTCCTCCTGCTGTTGTCTAGCTTATTTATGGGCAATGACCACCAGATTGGTTTCTTATTTTTGGAGGAGTGCATCTTGGTTTTATTTGGGATGTGTTGATCAATGCATCCCTGTAGATGCTCATAGGATGCACTTGTAAATTATTTGGCGGATTGTATGGCATTATCCTATAGCAAGGGGGCTTTGGAACTTTCCACTTTGGTCTTGGGAAGTGTGCAGTTTGCTTTTGAAAATGTCTTTACAGTGGTTTCTTTGACTGGAGGGGGGGTGGATATTCAGTGTGATTCCTTTATGATCTGATTTTACCAGCGAGGGGTTTATCTCTGTTGTGGTACACTGGTACCCCATGCTGGTGATGATCAGGTCCAATATGTTGTGTTGTCACCTCTAGTAGACATGGTGACCAGCTGTTCCAGGGTGCTAGAGTTTTTAAACTCTAGGAAACATTGGGCAAAGGCCGTTGTACATGAGTAATTCTCCCACTCAGTGTTTGAGTAGTTGTAATCTCCTCATATAATGGTGTTTGATAGGACCTTTGTATTTTCCACTGCTCTCAGGACTTCTGAGTGAGGTTCCTGAGGCAAGATAGGTGATCTGTAGCAGGCTACAATCTGATAAGCAGCTTTGCACAATTTTAGTTGCACTTGCATGGTCTCCAAGGCCTCATGCTGTGCCACTAACCTGTAGGTGTGGGTATCCATAAGGTAAATAGATATACCCCTTCCTTTGGCATTTCACTCATGGTTTTGAGACTGAAGATCAGAGGGAATGTGAGTGTTTTACGTGGAGCATGTCCAACAGCTCTGTGTTTGACATAGCTTTGTATGTTAGGCAGAGAACACCTCTGAGTAGGCGATATGCAAGGGAGTACGGCTGGAGCATTTTGAGATGGTCTGTGTATGGCATGTATTTCAGGCTGCTAATGCTCTTTGTGAGGTATTGCTGCAAGCTTTCCAGTTGTTGTAGTTGTCTTGTGAGGTACATAGCAAAAGGGGCATTGTACTCTATTATGGTTGTAGTGAGTGATGAGTAGAGGGGAACAATGTCCTCTTTTATTCTGCATGAGACACCTTTTGTGATGAGGTGTGCCACATAGGAGGATTTCCTGACTACTGTGGGGATGTGATTATCACAGTTGTGTCAACTGTCCACCTGTGACCCAAGGTCTCTTGTCACACTTTCAGTGTTAAGTATACTACCGCCTATGTTGTAGTTCATGGCTACAGAGTTTTTAACAAAAGGAATGACAATGCACATTTTGACATTGAGTTTGAGCCCATGGCTTTGACAACAGCCACCTGTCTCAGTGAGGCCCTTTTGTAGGATGTCCACATCTTTAGTGTTTACAATTATGGCTCCTAGTTTGCAGTCATCTGCAAACTTCAGGAGCCACAGACCTTCCATGTTAAAGTTTATTTCAGGGAAGTTGATACTAAACAGGACAAGACCCAGGACTGGACCCTGTGGTACTGCACTCATCACTGGTCCAAAGTCATACATGAAGTCTGCTACTTTGACAGTGTGTGTTTTGTCATTAAGCCTGTTGGCAACCCATCTTGTGACATAGCAATTTATACCTCATTTAGTGGGTTTATCTATATTTACAGAGTGTGGGGTTGTGTTGTAAGCCGTAGCAGGATCTACATAGGCTGTGCGAACCACCTTACCCTTGTCTATGGTTCTGATGACTGCTTCAATGTCATCTAACAGGTTTAGGAGACATGATCTGCATTTTGCAAACCCAACATGGTTGTGGTCCAGGGTTTGGGGATTACAACTGTATTTTTTATAAGTTGTATGATGATACATTCCATGGCCTTGAAAGGCAGTCTTATCAGGCTAATGGGGCGCTAGTTCCTGGGGCCCATGGTGTCTCCACCTTTGTGTAGTGGGATAACCGTCACTGTGCACCATTCAGCTGGCACAAAGCCTGAGGTGTGGCTATGACTGAACATGGTACGTCAGTATGGTGCCTGTTCATTCTGTGGTTTGTGTAGAACACAGCCTGGGAGGTTATCTGGTCCCATGGCTGCTGTGATACTGGCTTTGGAGAGTGTTTTTTACCTGTGCAGCTGTGATGACAGCAACTTTGCAGTCTTCCATTATAGTGATGTGCTCTTTCATGGGTGAGAGGGGGGTAAAGTTAACACTGATCCTATCTGACAGGATGTTGGCAATATCAGTTGGGTCTGTATATTTAGTGCCATTGAGCTGTAATTCAGAACAGATCTGAGTGTTGCCATGACATGGACCTGTCTGTTGTGCAGAGATCTCCTGAGTAGACAGTATACAACAGAGTACAGATTGGGTTAAATTCAGTCTTGTTGCATGGAGCAACTGTTTGAGGCCAATAATCCTCTTGTTGAGGTACTTCAGTGGTCTTTCCAGCTGCTGACGGTGCCTAGTCGGATTCAGCGCAAGTGTGTTGTGGTACTCTCTGATGGGTTTGATGACTGATGAGTAGAGAGAACCTCCTTTGACCTACATGCACAGACCTTGGCAGGTCACATAGCATGATTTTCTGAGCACTTTGTGAATGTGTTTCTGGAAGTAGAGATAACTAACCACATTTGTCCATAGAGCCCTTATTATCACCTCCATATTTAGCCTAAATGTGTGAGCATGCCCAGTATGACCTTTCAGTATGTTGTTGCCTGATATTTCCTTTGTTTATTTAAGTGTGTGAGCATGCCCACTATGACCTTTCAGTGTGATGCTGAATGAAATCCACTACATTTGTTGAAGTGTGTGAGTACGGCCGCTATAGACATTTATACTATATGTGTGTGGAAAGTTGTATTTTTACAGCAGGGCTCACCTTTGTGTCATAAATCAACAGGGATCATGCTGTGCCTGCAGGGCTTCCAAGAGACACTTTGCATAAACGTATCAACATTTCTACATACAGGGGGGGGGGCAGCTATTCTTTGTACATTTCTACCCGGGGGCACACCTGATTGTTACTGTGGGTGTACATAGGATGAGGGGTTCACCTGACACTTATACACATTTGCTAGGCTTGCACTGCTATGTAAGGTACTCCATTTCAGTCTGTACTGTTGCCTACCATACTGGCTTGAGGCATACTACTGTACTACAGATCTTAGCGTCCACTGTCTCGTATATTAGATTGTGATTTCATAGCCTACCCAACCCACATCACACCTCTTGGCCTGCTGTTTTCTGTCTTCATAAGCCTGTTGGGGAGGTTACCCATATGCCTCTTTAGGGGCACGCTACAGCATTTCTTTGTGTTTGCATTAGTGTACAATTGTCCTGCTGTGGCTGTACCAGTGAAATGCTGTCATGGCTTAGTGGTTCAGTACTGTAACTGTAGTACACGGTATCCTGGGTTTGAGCCCTGTCACTGCTATTTATTCTCAGGTTGGGCAGACCAGACTGCTTAAAGAACAGTAAAGCAGATATGAGCATGTTTAGCCGACTTTGCCTGACGTTGCACTAGTTAGCGTGGGCAATTTTGTTTACATATACTAAATAGTGGGTAAAACTGCTTAGCACTGCTTTATATTGCTTAATACTTGGCAATCAGGCCTCAGGTGGTGCTGCAGAGCTGCCTATGTCAGATGCACATAGTACACTCCCCATACATGTGTGGAAACAGGTAGTGTCAAGTTAGGCCTCACTTTTATTTTATGTGCGAGTCAGAGAGAGGTATCATTTCCAGGGTTCCTACTGAGCCAGTGCATGTGCTATGCATTGCCTCTTTGCCAAGACAAAGGCAATACTGGGCACGCTTCCTTCTGCTTACTGGGGCAGGCTCAGGTTGTTCCTCTTCTTAGTCACGCTGTGCCTGTGCAGGTCTTGGCAATGGTCAGGGGCTGTTTGGCCCTGCCCCATGCTGTTCCAGCTGCAGCTGTTTTCGCAGCATCATATTGTGTAGCATGGCACATACCATGACACTTTAGGTACATGTAGTTGGGGAGTTCTGCAAGTTTCAACCAGATGTGTCCAGGCACTGGAACCGTGACTTGAGCATCCCAAACACAAGCTCGATTACATTTCACGTTTGTGCGTGTGCCTCATTATGGAGTTCTTGTTCAGGTGTGTGTGCATTTCTGATGGGTGTCATCAGCCACTGCTCCAGTCCGTATCCAGCATCCCCCACTAGGTGACCGTCAGGGATGTCCCCATTGGCAAATGTCTGGTACAGCTGCGTCAGATGCCAGATATGGGAATCGTGGTAGCTTCCAGGGCAGCCAGCACACACATTCAGTATTATGCCCTGGGCATTGCACACCACCTAGCAGTTGATGGCGTGGAAGCCCTTGCGGTTAATGTAGGCCCTACTCTGCTCACCAGCTGGTGCTTTGATGTGTATGTGCATCCAGTCAATTGCACCCACTACCTCTGGATATTCCACTAATTGCTGGAAGAGATGCATATTGCTGGCCAATACCTCACAGGAATTGGGGAAATATACATGATCACCGACATGTGCTGACATGGCATTCAGGAACTGGTGCAGTACCCTGGATGCTGATGCCTGTGAAATCCCCATCATATCACCAGTTGGTCTCTGGAAGGTACCTGTTGCTAGTATTCTTAGGCCAACACATACCTTGGTTTCCACTGGGATGAGTTCCCCTCTGTTGGTTCTGTGTGTGAGGCATGGCCTGCACAGCTCAACAATTTGCTGCAGGAGGTCTCTGTCCACTCTATAGTGCTCCACTATCTCCAGCTCATGTAGCCCATGGTAGGTTACCCTGGGTCTGTACACTCTTCTCCGTCTCCTCACTGTGGGTTGCTCAGCAGCATCTGCAATGGCATCACCCCCAGCATCTTGCACATGTTGCCTTAGAATAGCAATGGCAGCTCCTAATTTTTTTGTCTCAGTTAAGCTTTCTAAGTTTTCACTTCTCTTTGTAGACTGCAGTGTTGCAGTGTTTCTGAGAAAAACATGGGGGAATGTTGTTTGCAGAGTTTTAAGTGCTGGGCTGGGCTAGTGTACTGCCTGTGTAATTGGCTGATTCTGATTGATTTCACCTGGCAGCTCTGCTAGTTCTCCTTGGTTAACTTCCTACTACTTCTTTTCCTTCCTTTTCCCTTGATGTTTCCACAGGGGGCAGCGTTGTGCAAACAAGCGCAAACATGCTCACGCGAGTGCACAAGCGTGCACACAGGCTTACACAGGCTTAGGCGGGTGCACATACACCCACACAGGCTTCAACAGCCTTACATAAGCTTACACGGGTGCACACACGCGCACACAGGCTTAGACGGGTTTACAGACACCCACAGGCGTGCACACAGTGTAAGCATCTTTGCAAGAAACTTTAGTGATATCCACGGCGTACACCTTCAGTTTCTGGGTTTCAGTTAAGACACACCTCTTCCAGACCTGAGTAACTCACAGCAAACACATGCCACTCTGTTCCAATAAGCTTACAGTGTTTGATACATACACCCTCATGATGTCACCTATCTTCTACTCTATTACTCCCCTAATCCTACACTTACCCTCTAGGGACATGGTTCACATGGCAGGGAAAATGGGGATTCACTATCCTTATCCTCATTTGCATAGGTTTGCCTACTAATGCTTGGTTACATCTCTCAAACTGAGCTTGCCCCCTTAGCAACCACTACTCAGTAGCCATGTTGTCTTCAGCCTGCCATTCACCTGCATGGCAGAGGAATATATTTAATAAAATGCCTATTTTTAGCTTTTTTGTTTATATTTTCTGGTTACGCTTAAACATCAGAGATCAGGGGAAAAAATATTTTTAATATTTTGCAACAGATTAAAATGCCAATGGCCTTATGCTTCCTCAACTGGATGCATCCTTTATTTGGAGCTGTCATAGCTCTGTTTTGCTATTTGCAGAATGGTACTCAGTTACCAACGGACTACATTTCTACAAATAACTCTACTCTTACTCGGACAGGTTAGTGTTTCCTGGATCTCAAGTTTACCTCATTTGCATAGCTTTCAGCAGCAAATGAGTTAATTTGCATAACATAACATTGTCCGTGCAAGAGTAGTTTTAGGAGCTTTCGTGCACTCCCCTGCTGGCTGTTGCTGGATCGCTCGACAGACATATTGGATGTCTGGAATCTTACTCTACTCTTAGACTCCGTGCAAGCCTTCGTGAATCCAGCCCATAACTTATTTAATATAAAATTAGTGGATAACAACCTAAAAACAGTTTAAACAACAATGGGATGGTGTGAAAACAACATAAAATGTTGTATTTCATGTGTGTGTGTGTATATATATATATATATATATATATATATATATATATATATATATAT